>NW_003298784.1:171980-205097 GCF_000151645.1 Tuber melanosporum
AACATTTCCCAAGTCTAGCTGCGACACCATGAATCTGAAACAAGTCCTGGTGTCAACAAACATCGGGCAGGCGGCTCAACGGATCAACAAACTAAGCACTGTGCGATCCGCCGGCTGGCGATACCCCATGCTTGTTCCTCATATGAGCAACTAGATTGTCATATCTTTTGATCCCATTTTCGCCAACATTCTCGCATCCAGGGACAGGACGGTCAAGCCGCTCGGCGAGGTGCACCACCTCGTGGTGTCGGTTGAGTGCCTGTTTCGTCTTGAATGGAGTAGGTCGAGTACAGCCAGGTGCGTTACATGTGTAGGATCGACGGGAGCAAGTGTGTGGACCGCTATTCAGGTTAGTCAATGTGAAGGATAAATATGCAACGGAGGGGGTGTGAACCGATTTCCTAAGCATATTGCTGAGCCACAAAAGACCTTTTCCCTTTGAGGCGTTAGGGTGGCGGAGATATCTATGGAGTCGCAAGCACGGGTGCTATTGGTGGATCCGGTAGCTTGATCCTGATGGGTGGTGTGGCTGAGGGATGGACCAAGGACAGAGTACGAGTGGGAGCCATCATTAAGTGGATAAAGAGGAAGTGGTCTGAGGTCTGTAGGAAGCGGCTGCGCAATCCCTGCAACATCAGTCAAGACAAGCTGAAAGGTTTTATCGCGAAGGTGCTCAGTAGGGGTGTCGATGCTCGCGGGGGTACTAGGATATTTGAGGTCCGGTTAGCCCCCAAAAAAAAAAAACTTACCGAGAATCCATCTTGGAAACGTAAAGTGCGGATAATTTGCCAAGAAATTCGCAAAAACTAGTCAGAAGGAGACGGGGGAACTCACCTGTATTTAAAATTTTCTGAGAAGATAATTGCCCCAGTGCAGTGTGTATGTGTGAGCCTCAAGTGGACGTAGATACTCTTTCCAACCAACCATGCGAAATAAAAATGAGCCTGTGGCAGGGATCCAGTAAGTACTCGAGTATGTTGTACTACACTCATTCACGCTCCTCTTGGATATTACTGGGTGCTTGTCTCGGAGCGCCATTTTCCTAGTCTCATACTCGAATAAAGCCTGCAGCTCTTACTGATTGGACTATCTTGAGTGCTGGTGGGGGATTTCGCTCTCAAGCAATGTTATCCACCACTAAAAAATACGGCAACAGCACGAAATTACTCGAGTAATTGAGCCTCCCGCACCCGAAGGATATACTTGCCAAGATACTATTCGAAGAAATGCGTCTGCGGTATGCGGTTGAGGATCCACCTCTTTAATTTTGGAATTGTTCTCCAATGTTGCCGTTGTTCTGCCCTGGACGGTGGCCGGAGTGTCTTTGGTTCGTTGCCGTACCGCTCGGAGTTCGTACTCATCTAGGGGACCTCCTGCATTTCCTGACCTATTTTCTCTTAGGGATGAACTCATATATTGTGTAGTGGTGGGGTAAGTGGGCGAGAATTGCACTTGACCTGTGCGGAATGGTATCGCAAGTTTTGTTCTCTCTCAGTTCTACCCTTCTTCTAAACTAACAGTAAATACAGGAATATAATATTAAATAAAACATTATAGAGTTATCCTGATCTCTCAATGTGTCACCACACATATCCACACCCATCCCCTTCCGTTCATGTTCCTATTCTTACTCTCCTAATAATAGAGGAAAGACATGTTTAGAGTAACCTCTCCACACCCCCCACAGCCCCAGAACGAAGAAACAATACACACCATTTCCACAGCTTCTGCAATCAACTACACCCCACAACATTCCTCCATCGGCTCCAACATTTTACTTTCTGCTGGCTTTCACAACTCGTGATATATTCTCCTCCGGAAAAAGCCGGGCACAGTCACTAGGTTTGAAAAGTTCATACGATTGTGATCTCACAGAGTCTGCCAAAACCCATGTTATGAATGGGAAGTAAACTTACCGACATGCCTTTCTCAAATGCTGTCAATACCTGGATATACGTAGTATATAACGCCTAGAGGGCAAATAGTATAAGCCTTGGAAACCCGATCCCTTACCAACCCAAGGGATTTGGGACGGTTGTGTGCCTATAGGAAAATCTCAAACAATCGAATTATGTACTATATTACTCGAGTTGGCTCCCAAAGCTCTTCAATGTTGAGATGAACCTCTTGCTCATCACCACTCATTCTTTCCAGGGTATGTACTAGTTGTTTTACAAGACCTCCATTGCTAGAAGCCTGGGAAGGAATCCAAAGAGACCGGTTCCGCTAGCGTTATCGAGAGAACCAGTCCCGCTAGTGCTATAGAAGAAAAAAGATGCTGCTTTCATCTGGTTCACATCTCTCGGGGGTGGATTCTCCCGTGCAGCTGACTGTCCCGCTGCCTGCAATACCGCAATATCTGGTAATATCATGGATGCAATTTTTCGGTCGCTTTTTCCGCACCATTGAACAGCGTGGCCCGCTATGAAGTCGCTTCCGTACGTAACGGATTTGGTTCTTTTTGAGGTCTTGGTGGTGGTTGCTAGAGTTCCAATTTACAGCGGCCACAACCACCCGCCATCAAATTATGTATGATATTAGTATTTCTTCAGGGTTAGCTCTCCGCATGTATTAGGAGGGACACTATTTTCAGAGATATGGCAGTATAGCTTCACTGGTATCATACATGCCAAAGGAGCCGCAAGAACTTTCGTAGTTTACTTTTCCAACCACTGTTCCAGGTTCCCCATCCCCCCCCATTTTTTCCCTCCTCCACTGCACACCTAATGCTTCAATCCCCTACTCTACTCCCCCATAGGACATATAACACACCCGAAATAACAAAGACACGATAGTGGGGTGTGGAGAAAGCTCGTGCTTTTGGTTACTTTACCTACTTTGCCCCAAAAACAGGTATTCCGGAGTCTCACAGCTCGATTCTGGTTGTCTATGGTTCAATGCCCGTGTTGATGCATTTTTATACCAAGGCGAGCCCTCGCTACCGACCACTCCCTAAGCTAGTCCCGAAGGAACTCGGGGACTTCTCTCTAAACCAGATTAAATCGTCGAACCAAACAGAAAGACATGTATAACGTGGCACATCACCAGTTATCAATTTACAGGTTCTGTAGTTCCAACGTTGCGGGAAATGGTTCTCATGACCGTAGCAGTTACTTGAAATTTCTTAGTTCTTTAGGAAAAGGAAGGCAATGGCAAGCATGCAGAAACAACATTCTTGAATATCCCCACGCTCCAGCTTTGCTCCACTTTTATCTTTTCGGCACCATAGGGATACCGGCGCTGTCATAGAAAGAAAGGTAACGCAAGGTGGGAGACGCGGTGCAAACATCCAAATCGACTCAAAACAATAACTTAAACATAAAACTCAAGCTACGCACACAACCCAATCTGACACCACATAGAAATTGCCAAAACAACAAAAACTACCATAGATCCATATCACAAGAAGTGATTCCCAAAAAAGCATCATCCAGTGTGTGGCTCAACAGATCAACTAACTAGTTACTATGCGACGCTCAGGCTGGCGATACCCCATGCTTGTTCCTCATATGAGCAACTAGATTATCATATCTCTTGATTCCATTTTCGCCAACGTTCTCGCATCCAGGAACCGGGCAGTCAAACCGTTCACCAAGATGTATCACCTCGTAGTGTCGGTTGAGCGCCTGCTTCGTCTTGAACGGGTCTCGCCGGGAACAATCGGGCGCGTTACAAGTGTAGGAGCGACGGGAGCAAGTGTGTGGACCGCTTCTCCGGGTTAGTTGAAACAGGGGGTAAACATGTAATGGAAGGGGATGTAAACCTATTTCCTGAACATCTGCTTGATCCACAAAAGACCTTTTCCTTGGGAGGCGTTTGGGTGGTGGAGGTATTGATGCAGTCGTAAGCGAGGGTGCTATTGGTGGATCCGCTTGCGTGGCTCTGGCGAGCGGGGTGGCCGAGTGATGGGCCAAGAACGCAGTAGAAATCATCAACTAAATAAAGTGGAAGTGGCCCGAGCTCTGCAGGGAGTGGCTGGGCAATCCCTGCGGCATCGGTCAAAACAAGCTGGAAGGTTTTTGAATGGTGGGGGTGTCTAAGGCCCGGTCTATAGAGGTACCCCAATTAGCAGCTAAAAAAGAAAAAAAAAAACTCACGAAGAATCCATTTGCATCTCTAAAGCGCTGGAAATTTGCCAAGAAATTCACAAAATCCTGCTCAGAGGGGACGGGGGAACTGGTTGGTATTTAAAATTTTTGAAGAAGATAATTGCCTTTTTTACAGAGCGTATGGCTATGCCCGATGCGAACAGAATGCCTCGTTCCAACCAACCATGTGCCATGAAAACGAGCCTGTGGCAGGGATCCGTTGAGCCTGTTGTACTACATACAACTCACGCCCATCTTTGATATTACTGGATACTGGTCTAGGACGGTGATTGACTAGCTAGTTTTCCTGCCCTCAAACAAAGCCTGTAGCTCTCCCTGGTTGCTGGGATATCTTGGGTTACGATACTAGAGTAGGCTCTGGGGTTTTGTTCTCTCGCAATGTTATTCGTCACTGTGAATGCGACACCTGCGTAAAACTGGCTGAGCCTGCAGGATGATGAGGAATAGGCTTGCCAAGATACCATACAAAACAAATTTGCCTAAAGAGTGAATCTCCCCAATCGCCGTGTGTAATTGTGAGCGGTATTGAGTGTGCGCACTGAACGATGGTGAAAGATGATCTGTTCGGATGAGAGGACAAGAGGGCCGCGGTCGCTTTAAACTTCGCTCTATCTAACGTACAGTACCGGTACTGTATGCGGAGAGAAAAACAGGGTTAATTGCAGTCAAAGATAAGAAACACCAAAACCATCTCCTGCTCGGTATGGAACCCTCTGCCTTTTCACAAATTTTGGACAACAAAGGAAAGGACATCCCTACGATCCTCCATGACAAAGATCATATCCGAATCCTCACCCTCCAGAGTTCTCCAACAAATAACGCTATCACCTCCGGCAGCTCCTATGATACCAGTAACTCCATCGCCCTTATGGAGTTTACCGCACTCTCCCGCAATTTGTGCTACGAGTGCCATCCAGTATCAATAGTAATGCCTGTGTTGGAACGTACTATGGCTGGGTCTAGTGTTTCGAGGACCGCAGCAGCAACCTTCGGTGTTTGGGAAAACATATATCTATTTGACCATATACAGTGCAAACACAGATTATTTGGGGATGAAACGGATGGGAGCAGATACTGGATATCTACGCTGGATTCATGTTAGTAGTGTTTGATGATTAGGGAGTGTGGTGGATTTCTTTCATCTTGTAATACTTTGGTTTTCTCTTCCACCGGCACCTGTGTTTTTCGCCGACTTTCTCTCTATAAAAGACCATTCACTCTGTCTTTCTTTTTCGCTTATTATTCTCATACTCATATGCGTTTCTCTATTCTCTAAGATTCTCTCAATCCACTTTTTGTCAGTCTCATTGTTGCGCCTCGATAAAAGTGAATATACCGGTAACTCGACCTTTGGCCTATATACTTCACAGACTGAGTCAGCGACCGTGGGTCTGGGGGATATTTTGTACTAGTACACAGTACTGGCACAATCTATCTGCGTCTGGAATTAGCAATTCATAGCAAAGAGCATACCATGGCGAACGAGCTCGGACAAGCTAGGAGATAGGATGATAAAAATTTTCAGTCGCGTAGACAATGTCAAAGGTTAATCGAGTAAGGAAAGGAAATAGTATCTATTCAGCACAAAATCATATAACCCTTAGCCTTTGGTCTACGTTACTGGACCCAACCCACCGTGCAGATCTTGTATGATATTCCTCCATTTTTCTTACTGGGACGGTCGATAGATGGATCGGTCGCGTTCTTTACCTGGGTGAGCTGAGATTCTCCAAATTTTGCTCAATAGAGCCAGGTGACTAATTTATCTATCGGCACCGCCCGTACGTGGTTTCATCTGAACATATAGTCTAGGGGATACAAGAACCGGGTTACAGGCCAAGAGTCAGGACCGGGAAAATCCGTGAGGCTCTGTTATCGCTTGAGCTCTCGTCATTTTTTTGATAACTATGAAGTCTAAAGTTGAATAGAATCTACAGCACCCGTTTAATATTGAACTTTTTTCCGGCCCCACCCTGTACTTGAGTACCGGTAGTGTAGCAACCTTTCCCAGGTCCCTGCTCAGATTTGTAGCATGCAGATGTCCCTCAGAAGCGTATGTTTGTGGAGCAAATAGCGTCGCCCCAATTGGACCTCACTACGTTTCATGGCTATTAAATCTTTCGTCGTACACGCACCCTGGCTTGTCCTCTATAGGATCTCCACCATGTCGGATCGTAAAGATGTGGATCAACCCGTCCGGTGATGAGCTCGCTCATGGGATTTATGACAGACGGAGCTATTATCTGGCGTTCGCAGTGCGATTTTCCTCCTATGCCACAACAATATGCTTCTCCTTTTCCATGTTACTACTGTTGTTCCTTTATCGGTATTCGCCGGGCGTTGCACCGATACATCCAAGGAAAGTTACGAAGAGCGGATTCACGAACGCACATCTTAGCACACCAAATAGTCCGTAGAGGGGTCTGGGGTGGGTGAGCTATTTCCGTATGATATCATCTCAAAAGCAAACCTAGTAAATTCACCCTGACAAGATTGGGTCAGAACCTGACATTGTATATTTTTGTATCATAAATATTCTGCTCTAGCGGGAAAAGTGTCGCATTTGACAACATGGCGCAGGGACTCCGTGCTGGCTTCGTGTCTATATCCTTTCCATATCAGCTGAATGTTGTTTCTAAAGAGTAGGTGGTGGGATAGTGCGGGAAGACTTTGCGGAATGGTTTCCGGAAAAGTAGGAAATATCAAGCTCTAGGTGGACCAGAAATCTACACGTTTGTAAACTCTTTATATCATAGGCGTCTTTTTCTAGCCTAGGTCCCAGCCCCCCATCTCCTCAACTTTTCCCTCACGCACTCATTCTCACTCGCTCCAAGATTCCCCCCTCCACCCCCTTTGACAACGTAGCAAGCTCCTGGATTAAGAAAATCTCTAAAACCGGATGTAGAAACGGTTCAAACTTTACGATGCGTTCCATTGATTCTCTTCGTCTTTGCTCTCTTCTCCATCCGAATTATCACCGCGCTAGCAACTCCTCTTGTTGCAACCGACGGCCCGCTAAACCCCAATAACAACATCTACCGATGCCCGCTAGACGGGGTGTGTGGCTGTTCACTTTATATTCAGCGATCCCTCCCCCCTATCATCATATCTCGCAAAAAAAACAACCCCTGGATCGGCCGTAGCGCCCTTTAATCCCTTTAAGAGGAAAACCCCTCTACGTTCTACCTTCCCATAATTCTATGCTACGCCCCTCTCCCTCTCTATCCCAGACCTCAAGACCCTCACCCCCCTCCCCACATCATGCGGCAAAATCTATAGTAGGTTGGGACAACCTATCGCCAATTGGGCAAGGCGCACGGAGGTCGGTTTGGAAAGAGAATAGTGTCTTGAAGATGGCCGGCAAAACCTATCCCCGGTTGCTGGGCCATCGCGGGGTCATAGCTCCAGGAGACTGCGTCCGTGAACCCCTATTAGAACACCGCCAGGAATGCTGCTAGACTTCGACACTCTCAGCTTTCCCACAGATCACGTTCTTTATTAACTGCTCGCGTTTTTGCACTCGCATCTTTGCATCTCAACGCACACCAGGAGAAAAATCCGATGGCCCCCAGAAGAGCTACCACACGTGGTGGGACCTCAGCACCAGCTACCAGGCGCAGAACACAAGGTGGAATTCGGAAGAATCCACGTACTCAACAAGCTCCAACCCGATACGGCCAGCAGCCTGAACCAGCTCCCAGTAATCCACGCACTTCCGAAACCCGCGAACCCGCAAGCAGCAGCGTGGAGCCCGAACCCAGCATCCCCGAATATAGTCACTCTCCACAGAGCAACGAGAGACTACCCAGCATGCCCCCAGCATCCCCAGAGATCCCAAGACCACCACCTGCCACCCCTACGACTGAAAACGAACCTGAACTACTCGCATCATCCCCCACAGTCTCAGATCGTACTATCAGCCTAGGCACCATGCGGGAACTCCTACGCTCACACGAAGAAGATATAGTAGACCGTGTTGTCCAACGACTTCGATCACATAACTCAATTTCCCACATCAACAATACTGCCAATGCCAATGACGTTGTCCGAGCAGCTCAGGATCTTGAGCCCAACTCCACCCTTATGAGAATTGCTGAACTGGAGGTGGAGCTAGCCCAATTGAAAGAACAAGCCCAGTGGGGCCACGAGAGTACGAGGAATCCGAGACTACTCAGTACGTATAATCCCAGCCAACTCCACCTCCCACTAGCGAGTGAAAACGCATCTGCCATTGCGGACACCATCGAAGTACTATTCCCAGGTGTCGAACGGGGGACATTAGTCCAAATAATCGAAAACCGGTTCAAGCCAACAAACATTTACCGGCTGCTAGCAAGCGAGAAGGAGCGCGCCGAATCTCAGCGCATGATTAACATTGGCGGCATCGAGTTCAAACAAGCGGAAAGAGATGGTAAAGAAAGCGAATACCAAATGAGTATTTTCTTTAAACTATGGGCTGCATACTCGGGAATCTTGGTCAAGCTCGCCCCTCATAGCCTCCAAGGGGATCTTGCGACGGCCCTCTCTATCTACACAATGAACCTGTATGATCTGTTAGAGAAGTATGCATGGGAGGGTGTTAAAGCCTACCACTTCCAATTTCACAGAGAGAGAGTAGCCAGTGGCCAGCGCATCTACCATGGAACGGAATGGCATCAGCTAGACAGCAAATTAGTTGCCTCAAAATGCTTCGTACACCCGGTCCCTATATCCACCTGGACTCAAAGCCAAAAGTTAGCTCCTGCACCAACTCGAAGATTCAGCGAGCTTCCAATTCAGGAGAGTGTCCCTGGCCACAGCTATATACCATTTAGTCCACATACCACCGCTCCCTATAGCACCCCCGAATACCAGACACACCACGGACATAGTTCAACATCCTCTCTGAATGCACGAATCCCCACATGCACCACACCCCTGGCCTTGCAAGCATGCAGGAATTGGAACTACTGGGAAGGCCGGTCAATGCAGTGCCGCTACCAACATTCTTGTATCTCGTGTGGTAGAAACCACCGAGTACCACAATGTCCTTCAGGAGATAGTACTGGACAACTACCGCCGTCCTACACAGGGAACAACCGACGTTAGCTTTCCTAATCATTCCAATTTATTCTTACTCATGCAATTTCCAACCTCCCCTTCCTTGTACATATCTCTCATACCTTTATAATTGTAAGCTTACAACCACTCAAGCCTCTCAGATTACTACAGCCAGACCCAATACTGCCTCTAGCCTAGGCTCATATTCGTACTCACCTGTTAGCAAACAACAACTACACCCCAATACCTGTATTCACTACCCACTATTTACCACCCATACGATGCCAATGCTACCAGGGCAGTTGAAAGCGAATGGATGGAAGGGGCTTACTAGAGAGTACCCCGACCAGCAGGTCATAACAGCAATCGTTGGCATTTGCCATTATGGTACACGAATCGGCTATGAGGGCTAGCGCAATGGGATTGTGATCCACCCCAACCTGGCGAGCGGTGAAGAAAACCCAGATCTAGTAGCTCAAGACATAGAGTCTGAGATGAAGAATAAACGGTTAGAACTATACCCCAATCGCACAAGCCTGCCAAACCACTACACTGCATCACCACTAGGACTGGCGGACAAGGCCGATAGTAGCAAAAGGCGAATCCACCACCTGTCTTATCCAACAGGTCTCTCGACAGCTATTAACTGCGGAATCCCCCAGCCCTACGGTGGAATAGTTTATAGTGGAATCAACGAGGGTATAAGAGCTGTGCAGGAGCTCGGAAAAGACTGTATTCTAGTGAAGCGGGATTTTGAGTCAGCTTTTCGACATATACCTGTATCACTGGAGGACTCACCACTACTTGGATTCCATTGCGAGAACCGATACTATGCTGAAAGGTTCCTCCCATTCGGCCTGCGAACGGCCCCATATCTTTTCAACCAATTCACGGAGGTTTTTCACTAGATCCTCGATGATCAGCTGAAGCAGCAGAATACCAGGCCCATAGTTATCCACCATCTCGACGACTTTCTCTTGGCACTCCCCGCTGGCAAAAATCCTGACATCTTCAGCGAAATATTCTCTAATCTCTGCGACAAGGTAGGACTCACAATCAAAACCTCTAAAAACGAGGAGGGAAAGGTAGTAAGCGTTGCCGGCATTGAGTTCGACACCGAGCGCATGGTGATCCACCTGCCAGAAAAGAAGCTTTTCAAAGCACCCGCCATCGTCCAAAACACAACAGACCAGAAGTCCCTATCACTCCTCAAGATACAAAAGATTACAGGTTACCTGAATTTCGTCTCAACCGTGATACCCCTTGGTAGAACCTTTCTCAGACGCCTATATAACATGGAGCTTTTCTTCCCACCCAGGGCCAGACACCAACAGCGACGGATATTAAGGGAGGCACAGAGAGACCTAACCTGGTGGGCAGAAGCACTATCAGTGGCACCAGAGAGGTCAATAGCGAAAATGAGGCGAGAGGTCATCCGTGCCTGGTCAGATGCCGCCAGTACAAAAGGATTGGGCGCATTCTACCTACCTGAAAACCAGTCCTATCCTCAGCGAGATTCAGCGTTCTCAATCTCCTTTCCAGCATCCCTGGCAAAAGGACGGGAACACATCAATACGCAAGAAATGTGAGCTGTAGAACAAGTACTCTTGCATTGGGGAGCAGACTGGATAGGCAAACGACTAATAATCCATGTTGACAATAAAGCTGTTGTGCATGGACTCACCAATCATACTATTCAAGGAAAATCAATATGGGTTTCGACCAAAGATAATGCCTTGGCAGATGCGTTATCACGAGTAGAAACTAACCGAATTGCTGACATCGCACCACAGTTACTATCCCCCACATCCAGCCCCCAACAACGTGGATTTCGAACATTCAGGAATCGGGGCTGTCAGAAGTAGCAGCCTACTACTTGTGGCATGGGCTGGTACCATCAACACGGCGCAATTATGAAACCCCAAGATCCCGCTTCACCATATTCTGTGCACTATCAGACTTCCAACACCAAAATGGGGGGTGCTTTCCAGCGAAGCCCACCTGGCTGATTGAATGGCTTTGTTCCCTGGCAGGAACAGTAAAAGTAAAAACTATGAAGCTATACCTCGCAGGAGTCAGGTCATACCAGCTTGATCTCAGAATTGATTGCTACACATTCTCGGACCCCCGACTCGAGCGCACAATTCAAGGAATAAAGTGCGACCACAGTAAACCTGAGCGCCGCACACGGACGCCACTGTCCCGTCCTTACCTCCTCCGTATTCTGCAGTGCCTAAGACCAGCGAACTATGACAACATAGCTCTCAAGGCTGCATTCACCCTAGCATTCGCAGGATTCCTGCAAGTCGGAGAATTTACCTACAAGCAGGCAGATAGAGACTTGGGCCCAACCTTCTCAAACTGGTTTTTGACCAAAGGTAGTATCGTGATACGAGCCAGCGGGCGATATATGGAAGTGATACTCCCAGCATCAAAAACAGACCCTTTTCGCAAAGGGATAAACCTCACAATAGCCGCAACCTATGATATGGCATGTCCGATATATGCTATGAGAGAATTCTTCGCCCTGGATACACACAGACCACCCCATGCACCACTGTTCTGTATCGGAACAGAGAGACAACAAGCATTCACCCGTGAGTACGTAGTACTAAAGCTTCAACAACTAGCACTCAATGCTGGACTCGGCCAGGGGATGTGGAATGGACACAGTTTCCGTAGAGGAGCTGCCACATGGGCAGCAGAAGTAGGAATCTCTGAAAGCGAAATCCAAACACTGGGGCGCTGGCGTTCCAATGCATATAAGAGGTACATTGAGTACTCAAGCCAGGAGCGAATATCTCTATCAAAGCGCTTCCAGGTAGGCCAGCGCCGCACCCATTAGCTACATATCAGCCTGCCTGGACCTGGGTGGGAGTCGTTACCGACCGAACGGCAGGCCAACTCAGGCTCCCAACCGATAGCCTGCCTTGATTTGGAGATATCGGTCGTAACGATCTCCCCGGGCAAGGGCAGCGACAACCTCACCAAAGCCTCTGCCAGTGGAATCTCGGTATCATGAGTCAAGCTGCTGTATCGCTCAACTCTCCTTTGGCGTTGTACTTTCCTGTTACTTGGGTTTTCCTTTATGCTGTTCCCAGTATTTCCTTATCTCAGTTTCTTAGCGTTGGAAAATTGGCAAACACATCTACACAGCGCAACTTGAGAACATCATATCGCGCTACTAAACCGCGGTGTTCGGGTCCTCGGAGATAGCTAATGCCCTATCAAGCCGAGCATGGAAAACTTCCACCCCAGCCTATGATCATGTGTGGCACGAGGGGGGCCGTTCGGGACCCGGTAGGTGGGGGTAGCGGTGGCCTGGGATGACATTCTTCATGGGTTAAGTAAAAAAATATTTTGTAGATACGTTTTCATCGGGAGTTTAGTTGGTGTTTTCACCGGCTCGAGGATTATTCATGAGTTTGCTTTGAGGTCCTTAGACCCTGTGTGTTACTCTGCTCAAGTTCTCTGCCCTATTATAGTTACGGTAGAAAGTAGAAAACATGATTCGGTGATTTTCTATTGTTTTCTTGGATAAATAACGAAAGAGCGTCACCCGTCCGAACGAGGAAATAGTAAGGTTGGAAAGACATCACAGGATCGCCAAGTAAAAGAGCGAAAGAAGCAAACAGATTAGAAGAGAAAAACAATTATCGTTAAAGATCGATACGTGCTCGTCCCCTCCCTTGCACTTCGTGTTTTTCGTTCGCTCGTGTGTTCGTCCTTTTCGTCTCCGCGTTGGTCCGAATCTAAAGAGAGATGAGGAGAGAGACCCTTATGTTATGTACACTTCTAGAAAGTTTGCTCCCACAAACATCTCCCACAACAGTTACTTGGCCAAAACCCTTGGAGCACTAAATACAACACAAAGATAGAAATTTACATCGGAAACCTCTATAAACCTGGTTTTCCCCCCCCACGATAGCGAGCCCCCACAATACTAGCCCTGGTGCTGGGCGGGAAGCTGTTGCTTGAGCCTGGCATATTCTGTGGTGATGTATAGGATTAGCGATTGTATGGAGCAGACGAGGTTGGGCTTTCGAGTAGTGATTTGGGACGCTTATATAATCGATTTTGGGGGTTCTTATTGGTCGGTTTCCTCATATAAGCGTCGCAAACTTATGGTTTGAAACAGCCCCTTGGTTTCCGGTATTGGGTTTGGTTTTCAAATTAATCGGAATAGCTTCTTTAGATCCAACGGGTTATCATACTGTATCACTCAGATACCGTCCCTAGTTTAGCAGCACGTGATTGATTGTGTCGGCTCCATTATTGACCCACCGAGTGACTTGATGATGTTCGAACTACGAGAACATAAAAGTGTCTGGGGTCGGGAGGGAAGTATATTTATTTTCTACTTTTTTTATGCCCCTAACCGCTTTCCTCTTTAGTAGGATCATCTCTTCCCCTATTGTCAATAATGCCCAATTCCCCTGCACTGAAAACCACTAGCTGATGTTATTAGCCTTAAACATTCCACTCTAGGAGCTTCTCTAATTAGCCGGTCAGGTATAGCGGAATATGAACTGCACCGGGGGAGGGGGTCGCCGGGAATGTGTTAGAGAGAACCGCTATATTTTCCTCTTTCGCCTAGCCCTTCAAGGTTGATAACTTCGCTTCGACAGCTTGCATAGCTCCCCTATATTTGGGGGATGTTTGAGGGGGAAATTTTCGTGAGAATCTGGACCACATGCGGTGGTGTCGCTGCTACTAGAATCGCATTGTGGAAATTTTTCGGAAGAGGAATTCATCAAAATATAAGGAATTGGCCGCGCTGGCGAGCCCGGCGGGGTGGAGCGCGGGGGAAAGAAAGTACAAACTAAGAGCAAGAGAAACAGCACAGCCAACATGTATTTGGGAATGTTTCTTCTGAGATCTGTCTATTATTCATTAGCGATTGACTTGCTGGAAGATCTAGGGCTGGTATAACTTCCTACTAGGCGGTGAGAAGGTCTACCAATGAATTGTTTCTATCTCCCCCTTGGTCTCAAGTCGCCACCAGAGGTATCACACATGCCAAATCGCGCTTTAATCCACAAGCTGACAAAATGTAGAAAGCTGGACTCCCGGCGAAAAGCTCTATATCTCCACCTAGGGCTAAAAAGAGAAGTTCATTCCCTTCCAGCGTCCTTATTTATTGCCAAAATGAATGAATATTGTCAACTCGATCCTACAGCTTAACGGACAAGAGACCTTAACCTAGAAACGTGTAGAAGGCACTACCGGGAGAGAGGAGAAGGAAGAAACAAGTAAGAGCTCGAGAACCGCTTTTTTGGCTAAAGTGAGAAGTGTCGAAATTTTTGATAATGATACGATCCGAAGAAGAGAAAACGTGCGTCGTGGATGAAGTTGTGATGGCTGGCTCAAAAAGAGATGAAAGCGTGTCTGTTCTAGGAGGAGAGATGGATGACTGATTATAATGAGGTATAGAAAGAAAGATATGTATGCCAAGAGGCAGTGCACACTCAAACACAATGTCATATAATGCTAACTTGCATCCTCCCTTGCGGGGCAACTGCTCTTGTCTCCGCACAACCACACATGCTCCAGTGTGCCTGCTATCGGGATTACTCCATTACCTTTTCCTTAATAATGTTATTATGTAGCCAGAGATTTTCCTGCAAGAGAGTTTCGGAATCACGGTTGATTATCGTAGGGACAAGAGTGCCGGAACTTAGTCGCTGGGCTCTATCCCTTAGCCCCGCCCGCAACCACCGGTCCCCTCCAAAAGGGCGGGATTGCGGGGGTGTATGTTCTGTTGGAACATTCGACAAACACTACTATACCGAGAGATGCTATATCCATGCACCAAGCTCGTACTAAAGATTGTGAACATCTCCCTTTGAGGCAGTTTTTATTTCCTTTTCTCGTGGAGCAGCCGCGGTATTGTACGACTGCACTCTGACGGAGAATTTGTCGCTTACAAACGGCTGGTGGGTTACTACACCAGCATTATACCAAAAATTATTTGCCTTCCTTGGCCGGGTTTAACTTACCAGTGACGCTGTATTCGTCCTTGTCTACGACATGATACGACACAAAAAAATTGCACAATCCACCGTAACCTAAAATTCAATTATGATACCCTCCCAGGAAAACAGTTAATTTATACCTTCGCGCTGTCTTTCTCTCATTTCTCTTGCCAATGCCGCGCCCCCCCTCCCATACCCCTCGGCTTCCAAAGCCCTCATCCTTGCCCTTACAGTCTCACGCAACTCCATCAATCCCCAGCCAACGAGGTGAACATTGGCGTTGATCCTCCGAAGCTCGGGCGCCGGTGTTTCCGGATCTGCCAGGGCCGCTGTCCACACTTCGACCAGCACTCGGAGCTCGTCCGGGTGTGTCGAGAGGACGCGCAGGAAGGTATGGCTACCCGCTGGACGCGGTGATTGGGGGGTAGTGTTTGTTTGGTTTGGCATTTTGCTTGTGTTTTTGCTTTTTTTTCGATAGTTGGGGAATTTTCTGGGTGTGGGTTGTGCGTTGTGGTTCTTTTTGGGTAGGTATGTATGTTGGTTGTTTGGGCTGTCGGGAGGGGGAAGGAGATTATTTATTCCCGGTTTCAAGCATGAGATTAGGCTGGGAGTCGAGGTTGAAAAAGGCTGCTTAGTGGCCTATCTTGGTTCATCTGTCAGGTTTGGATTATATTTTCGTGTCTCATATTTGGTGCTCGCCGATGCGCTGGTCTTATTGGGGAATGCATCGAATATATGTTTGTAGTGGGTTAAATTCAAACTGCAAAGTTCGTATCGGATGTGTACCATACTCAAAGCGTCATTTTCGGGAGAGACTCTCCCGGGTTGGTTTTTTCCCTTTTTCCCTTTCCCCAAAAAAAACAGTATTATTGTTTCTCCGCGGTCCATTATCGAAGGTAACTCGGGCTTGAAGTCACCTACCCATACCTGAGAGTCTCGAAAAGCTATAGGCAGTAGACGCAAGCACGATTGTAGAAATGGTTAAAAAGGAAAAAAAAATACTCAACCCAAGTATTTGGTAAACAAACTGGCGAGCCATAACCCACCTCAGGATGCTCAATTTCCCTCCGGGAGATAGTCTGACGTTGCTATAGCCCGATCCTGTCAAGGGAAAGTGGAAACTGCGAGCTCGGCGAAGAAGGGGGTATGCCTTTAACTGGGGGCTGACGTTTGACGTCGTGGCCCCTTCCCCGGGCAGCGAACCCAACAGCACAAATGTGAAGTATGCAGGAGAAATGCCAGAGTATTGGTATATTCACTTCTATTTAGGAGCAACAGGGAGTGACAAAAGAATGAGTAGATATTTATTTTGTCAAACCTAACAAGTGAAGAAAGGCACATGTCTATAATAATTATTGTTTTATAAAGCCAGACATATTGTAGATTTGTAGTAAAAAATCTCTCTCATAAATTTTACCCTATCTCTGATGAACACAGGGAACATGATCTATGATGCAGAAGATAAGATATAGAAAATATAAATAAAATCGTAGGAAAACGCTCTTCACCCTTTTCCACCGCAAGCGCCGTCACATCCATCCAAAGATAATATCCTCAAAAACCCCCCAAATGCCCATTTGTTCTCGTTCATTATCTGCTACAGTTAGCTTGGCTATCCCAAAATCTATACCAAGCGGAATAAATCACCAACAATCTGCAATGGCCGAATCCCAATAGCCGAGAAGCAGGCTACCAAGAGCAGTAATATCGTTACTGCAAGTACCAGAAACCTTGGGACCAAGGCCCACGAATATAAAGGCAGTGCCAGCCCTCATGTCCACCATTTGACTTTGGATCAGCCTAGTGGTCACTCCGCACGCAACAAAATCAGGTTTCTACAATCAATCAGTCAGTATTTACAAAGTTTAAATTGTGGAAGATGGGGATGTACTTTAGAAGTAGCCTGATAGAGCCCACTTGCATGAGCTGGAAGCATGTTCGAGATTTCCGCCTTAACCTTGGAGCAATCGGCGTCAGAGATTGAACCATAATGTCGTGAGATATCCATAACCACTTGATTGATATTTCTCTCAACTAGAATAGTTTGGATGAGAAGCGCGCCGAGAACAGAGCAGTTATTGCTAGTGAAAGCATCAGTTTGGTATGTCAAGTTTCTCATAGCGCTTCCCTCTGCACTAAGAGAGTCGGTAATCTTCTTGACATCACGCACGATAATTCCCGAGGCAGAAACGAGGGAGAAGAAAAGGTAGAAGAAGAGGGTGATACGCCGAAGGCAAAACGTTTCGAAGTTACGTTGGGAAAGAGAGGGGAAGGTGTTTGTCGAGCTCGAGGTCATTGGGAGCAGTTGTATCGAAGTCAAGTGAAAAGATTGGAGGAGACCGATTGTGAGGAGGAAAGAGGGCAGGGGAGGAAAAGAGAGAGAAGTGGTGGGACTTTATACCCGTTCCTATTTGTCGGGGTTCTGTGGGAAAATCGAAGAAATTCCGTAACTTTGTGACTGTCCGCAACTTGGTGACTGTCTGGTCCAATCCCCCGTAATCCATAAATAACGGATTCCATTCCTCCATCACTTGTCATACCCTAGGAGAGTTTCGAAAGCTGTTAAGCCGCCTCTGGTGGCTGCCTGTCTAGAAATTAAAGGATCTCGGCTCTATCACTTCGCTGGTCATGTCCACAAGGCCAGCCCATTTCTCCACAACTATTTGTCAGCTTAGCCCATAACGCACACATCCCTACAACAAATATACACAACACCACATAGCAGGAAGACCCTGATTATGGAACAGAGGATAGACCTACAAGACCATTCAACATCAAATCAACATTCGGGTATTTTGTCGACACAGCGGGAGTGCCTGGTCGAAACAAGAGGAGCTAAGTACCCTCGCATACACTGTAATGAGAGGCGCGGGTCGGGCGGCGCGGAATAGAGAATTTTATGGGAAGTTCAGAAACAGCCATATTGCCCCTCTCATTCTCGTTTTTATGGTTTGTGGGCACGATGTTGTGAAGGGAAAGTCTTCAACCCGAATATCAAGGGCAAGCTATCCTTTTGATATGATATACTTAAGGATTTGTAACCATTTTGTTTCTAGGATATCGGCATCCGTGTATACGCTTGGTTATCTTGTTATTCAGACATTTTATCTATCATACTTGAAGCCCCCAGAATTGCGATTATTGCAGCAAAAAGGTGTGGACTACGTGTAGTAAACGACGCTTATAGTATGGCTGGTAATTGTGGTGTACCGGAGACTGCTATATTGTCAGCTATGGTTGTGGACTCAGGGTTGTTAACACGCGTTTTCATAATAGGGTTCCCACATTTCGTCTTGGACAATTCATTGATTCACTATAAGGGGGCTACCCCAGCTCAAGGCGTGTTAGGAGATTGTGAGAGAGAGGCGAACCGTGTGGGCCGGAGAAATAGACACCGTAGTTTATGGAAAGATTTTAGTTCTTGAGAGAAAAAATCTCCAACTTTCTATTTTCACCTTCATCTCATCCGCCCGTTCTTGTTTTCGCTGAAAGGTAATCTTAGTCAATTGCCTCTACCTTCCCACATTGGCCCCGGCCCATTTTGGCCAAATCCTGGAACGGCGAGAACCACTATCAAGAGAGATTCTGAACGCAACCGCATTCAGTATCCCGGAATACTATCCCTTGTTCGGCGAGGTGTTGTGAAGTTTGTCTGGATGCCAACTCCCGAAAAGAACCCCTTACCCAGTAGAGAACTATTAATATTTAAGGCCCCTCTTTCCCCTCACTCTAAACGGCAACGAGGCTCTCAGCACCCACAATACGAGTCTCTGGGGGTACCGCTCCATCAAATCCAGTCCCTGATTAATTAGCATTGGATGGGGCCTTTCAGGGAACTCTTGAGTACAATACCAACTTAATGGTCTACCGTAAGGCAAGTAGACCCCCGAGAATTTTTGAAAAGAGTTTTTTCTGGGCTATGGGCTGTCAGCTGGGCTGCAAGTAATGTTGAAGTTATGATAGGCTTTGTTGGGATCCCAGGAATTCAACATATTGAGCCCAAGCTCACCGGCACTAGGTCCTTCGACGCCCCGTTTTTCCACTCCCCTCTCAACATTTAAAAGCACGGAATGTTCCTAGTTTTCAGAGATAAGATTGGCTCCCTCGATGTACCTAATAACTTTAACTTTACTTTCTCTGGTAACACGGAACCTCACCAAACCTATGTGTTGGAGTTATCGGTTAATTCGTAGTTATGCGTGGGAGTGTGGATGTTTGGGAATGGATGGTGATAAAAATGGGAAAAACGGTCGTCGAAATGGAGGCAATGGTCATGTCGGAGGTTTTACACAGTAAAAAGGAGAGACTTAAGGAAAGGAGAATAAATTAGATTGAGATCTGAGGTGATCGCTTGATTGGTCTGATTAAAGTAAAAGAAAATGAAATATCTATGATGGAAAGGTTTTCAAGGCCAGCGTGTCGAACCAGATAAAATAAGAAAGGTGGAATACCGTCGTTGAAACATTCTTAAGCCAACATCCTGCACTCCGGAACTCTAGCTAACTGGTCAACCTCTCTCCGCAGCATTATTCTCTACGTATGGGCATGCATTTGTAGCCAACCAGCTCCCCGAGAGGCCATATCCCGATATTCCAGACAAAGGAGGCCGGACACCCACTCATAGGCTTCCAGTAATGTGGACGCAGGAGTAGTGGAGCCACTACTAGAGCGAGATAATTCTAGCGCCGACATACCGGACAAAAATGCCCAACATCACTCTTGTGGGTCTCAGAAGGATGTGGAGGGGCGGTGAAGCTACTCCTTGACCGAAAAGATGTCAACACCAACATTTCATGTGCTCGTCTTCCTCAATGCATATCTCCATTCTCTTTAGTATGATACTTCTGTGGTAACTAAAGAAAGACACGTCCGGAGGACCTCCTTGGTAAATTACCCTAACTTGGACGTGAAAACACCCGCAAAATATTCTCGTAACTTTCCCAACCGACGACAACCGATGATAAATTTGATAATCTCTCTTTTCTTCTTCTACCATTTCTAGCACCTCTCACAATAGCACAGTGCTTGATTATTCCATCACTCGGAATGTGAATTCCATTCGTAAGTCCACTGAACTTGGGCTCACCCCATCTTCCCCCTCTCGACAAATACTTCATAACCCTATAGTGCTCAGGATATAGTTACCATCCTAGCATTACATCTCTAGATTTTCGAACGCGCCCAAAGGGGCCACCATTTTAAGACCACAATTACAAGCCGAAAATTTATCCCTAAATCAATGATGTGTTTAAATACTTCATCAATGAGATCAAAACAGCTCATTCGCCCCTATCGCCCAGTTTCCAGAATAGATGTAGGTGAGGAACTAGTCATGAAGCATCACTCGCCTCTCCCCCTCCTTCTTCTGTTGAAAATGGAAATGATTAAATTGGGGGCGGAGCGGAGTTGAGAGAAAGAGGGTACAAAAGACAAGAGAATAATTCTGTGAGGAGCGAGAAGCTTCTCAATAAGGTGAGAGGATATTAGAGGTAAAAGTACAGAAACGAGGGAAATTTATGGAAGGAAAAATCCCCGTGCTAGTACAGGGGGAGATGGCGTGTCCTGCCTAGTATGTATGTGTCCGCGTGGATACTATACCTCCAGCATCCCCTACCAGCCCACATCTTCCACTCCCTCACCACTACCCATAGTCCTACCTCTGCTCCTGAAAACCACTACCACACCTTGTCAGGCCGACTGTTGTATCCGGAGACTATCATACTGAGATATTACTGTCCTGAAAGGACAACGAGGGAACGTCTAAGTTAGTCTCATATGTGGCTCTTCTCAATGGCACGTGGTTGCCTCGCGAAGTGTGCTTACCATCGGAAGGACTACCGGATGCCTTCTCTTATATTTCCAACCAGTCTGGAAATGCCTGCCGAACCCCATTTTCTCATCTTTTTTTTGCATTCTTCCTCTCCCCCCTTGTCTTGTTTGGCGTCTTAGGAATGCATCGTTGTTGTGGGGGTAGAAGGAGGAGAGAGAAATAATCAGATCCGATACCCGAAGTGAATACAGGTAGTGGTGTGTGCATTCTCCTTTTTGTCCACAAATGGGATTCGAAAAAAACTACTTGAAGACAGATTCCCTCCTGCCGGAAACTCTTCCTCCAGAGTTTTTCAAAAGGCAGTTGCTTTCCACAACTTATGGAGTTGGCACCATCATAGAAGAAAAGGTGTGATATATGACAAATTAGACTTTTTCTTGTCTTTTATCACAATCCGTCAACATCAGACCTATAGGGTTTCTAGCTCTTTAGAGGCCCTTGTTTTGGTTATAATTCCGATGATACTCGCCCGGCCATCCGTCCCTCTTATGCTCTTGGTTATCTTGGAAAACTGTGACGATTATCACATGACGTGTTGACTCAGCAGGCTTACGAACACCCCCGGTGAACGATAGGAAAGGCCAGTACACTCAGCACCAAATGCCTTCACCAGAGCTTCCTAGGTTGCTGATGTCAATCTCGTCCTCGGAAGAATTAAAAAAAGGGGCAGCCGATTTTCCCGGGTTTCCCCGACATTTTCTATTTGCTTACTCGGATAAACTCTGCTTTGATCCTTTTGTTTCCCGCTCGTGGGAACCATGTCCCAGTTTTGTCGAATTCTCCTACTAGAGTTGCTGATCTGGGGTAGCTGCTTCACTTACTGCGCACTAGATCGCACCACACCAGGCTCGTCCTCACCCCCTTGCTGATGCAAGTATGCCGACTTGCTTGTATGATATCGCATCAAAAACGCACATATTCAGTGAGCCAGGGTTAGGGTTTTATTTCACAAATTTGGGCACTTACGTGATGGAGTATAGCTTAACTAGCGGTAGTATAGTAGTATGATAGGTGATTAGTGGAAGAAATTAATGGCCATAAATTGGGGGTTTTGAAAGAGGTTCGTGGGAGGAGATAAACTGGCAACCTGAGGGCATGAGGGGGGTACTTAAATCTTAGTGTCTATTCCTACCCGCTGTCTATAACAGGCCACGCTATACACCATCGCCCGGAAAAGACAAGACAAACATTAACGAATAATAAGAACGAAGAGCAGCAAGAAAGAAGATAGTATAGACAAAGTCTAACCGGAACCCCTAGAAGGGAAAGAGTAAAGAAAAAGAACAAAAATAGACAGATAGAAAATAGCGAAATAAAATAGGAAGAAAAGCCCCTCTATCAATGTCTATTAGCATCGAAATCGGAGGAGGTCAGGCTTAGACAAATCCTTCGCTTGGCAATTATTTATGTAGCGGGAACATTTGAGGTAACGAAAAAGGAATATAAACGAGAAAAGCCAAGAGACAGACGAAAGAGGCGATGGCAAAATAGCGGTCGACCGTAAGTGAGAGGATTGATGGAGTGTTTTTAGGATGGGTGTCAACTTTCCGGTGAGGATGCCAGAAGCCCAGGGACTACACTGAGGGGGGTTGAGACGGCCTGGGCTGCTCGGTTGAGGGGAGGTCGCGATCCGTGGAGTTGGAAGGAAGGTTTCTGAGGTCCGATACTGATTCCCTCTCATCGAGGTCTGCCGATAGGAGTGCATGTTGGCCATTAATTTCTGTGATATTGGCTTTAAGATCACCACCTCCGCCGTCCCAATGCGCAGCAGGGGCCGGGGTGGATGCCCGGCCAACGGGATCTGGTGTGTCAGAATTGACACTGTCCCGTTCAAGTAGCATCCTGACAACCCGATCATGTCCTTTAGAGAGAGCCATAGACAGCGGTGTTTGGTTCTCGCTATCCAACGTGACAGCGGGGACATATTTCCGTTCCAAAAGCACCTTCACCACATCCTCATGCCCGTACCCAGCCGCCAACAAGAATGGTTGTTCGACCATATTTGGTGTCTGCCTGGTTAGGATTGACATCCCCACCTTCTAAAAGTATCTTGACTATTCCCTCATGCCCGCACTCAGACGCCCACGAGAGTGGCGCCCGGCCAAGTAGGTGTCCGCCCGGTTAGGATTGACGTCCCCTCGTTCCAAAAGTATGTTGACTATTCCCTCATACCCGCACTCAGCCGCCCATGAGAGCGGCGCTTGGCCATAGTAGGTGTCTGCCTGGTCGGGATTGACATCTCCACGTTCTAAAAGCATCTTGACTACCCCCTCATGCCCACGCCCAGCCGCCAACAAGAGTGGTGTTCGGCCATAGCACATGTCTCCCTGGTTAGGATTGACATCCTCTCGATCCAACAGCACCATTACAACTTCCTCATGCCCCCCCCGCTGCCCATGTGAGGGCCGTACTCCCTGTCCTATCGCTTGCATTAACATCCCATTCCTTCATCCCTAATACAGCAGCAACCAGCCCAACGATCCCGAGAAATGCTACTCCGTGGAGTCCCGTAAATCCTCTAGATCCTTTCCATCCATAAAAATAAGGCTTCGAGCATACATCTCGTTTATAGTGCAATAACATTAACTGAGCAGATATATGCTCATCAAATCTATACAGAAGTCTCAGTGCAAGCGTTTTCACATTTTCCGTCATCCCCTTTCTTGTGTGCTCCCCCCAATAAAAAGAAGCATATTCTAGAAGTGGTGTTGTTGCAGGAGCCGAGCGAAATGTTGGCGAAAGGTCCCGGACACTTCCAAAATTGAGGTATGTCAAGCAAACCTCTGCAATTGTGGAGTGGGGGCTATGGAATAAGGTCGGATCACTTAAGAGATGCTCTTTCAGAGTATAGTGCACCGGTCGGATAGTAGACGAAGACGCCTCTACCGTGACAGGACCCAGGCAAGATTCTAGGAGTGTCCGCAATGCAGGAACGTTTTCGGTATTCAGATCGTAGACCCCACCCCCACTCCTAAGGCATGACAGAGCTCCTCGGCCCGTAACGGCCGTTCCGAATACAACAGACACATCAGGACCTTCAATTCGAGTGTTGATTTATTCCCCCTCTATGCCTTTAGTCGGGTTAGAGTGGCGGTGTATGCATCAGTTAATCCATTACCCTTTGTCATCTCTTCAAGTTTCTTCCTTCTCTGATGAATTGTCACCTCTCCCAGAATAGCGTCGACGTTCAGCGAAACTAGGAGGAATCTAGAAACATGGGTCAGTATTGATCAATGATAGAGTGGGAACGGTATATGCTCATACATATCAGATATCTTTTTCTGGATCAATAATATCCGCCCGTAAATCATCATTCATTGCCTCTGTATCGGCATCCAGGTCCAACCTCATCTCCAGATAACTCCTAACTTCATAGGCGTTAGGACTGATCGGCATCACAACCGCCTTAGTGAAATATCTTTGACCAACTTCTTTGACGTGGGGCCTTCCAGTGAGGAATATCCGCGTCCCAGGGGACTCCCGAACAATATCTCTCAGCGAATTAAGAAGCTCCGGCAGATGCTTCGGCAAGCATTCGTCGAGTGCATCGACGCAGATAAAAACTTTGGGTAGCGAAGCAATAGTGATCCTCAGCATCCCCATCAGTTCCGGTAATCGCAGTCCTCGGCCACCAAACTCCTTTTTCCCTCTATGAAACGCCTCCCGTAGGTAACTAGGGATATCCCCTCTGCCTGCCAGCTGCCTCAAGATAGCTCCCATCATGTTGGCGACTGTCTGCTCTCGCTGTGCCAGGAAGTCGCAATACAAGCCTGCAACGGTGGTGTCCTCCTCCCCCGCTCGGTCGCACAGGCTGTCAATCACCAGGGAACTAGCATTTCCGACCATCAGCAATCCCATCTTTCTTTCAGGGAATCCAGCCACTTACCTCAGATACGTCTTCCCCACTCCCGGATTCCCGCTGCAAAGCAAGACAGCCCCATCAGCTCCACCCTCACCAACCTCCACTCCCGAAACTCCCTTGTTTCCAATAGCCAATCCCCCACACCGTCAAAACGCTCGTTGCGCACGCCTTGGTGTCTGTTGTTTGGTTCTAGTGGAGAGAGCCAGCGCATAATCTACGCGTCCTCGTCCGACTTATAGACGTTGAAGCTACTGATTATGTTACCGGAGTGGGCATTTCCGTCGCCGATATTGATACGCGTAGTCTGGGCCATAATATTGTGTAAAAATTGTAGGTTGAATGTAGATATAGTACGATAATTCGTAGTGGTACCGGCGAAGTTTATAAGCTTCTTTGAGCGCGGCTGAAGAAAGCGGGGCGATGAGTCCTCTTGTGTGACACTTAATTCCCAATCATTAGGGAAGGGTGCATGACTAATATGGGACATACCAGTATCTCGAGAACACTGCGGCTGAGCGACTATATTAGGATTATGGGAATACATTTCAATATCGGGAATCCTCCAAGATTTCTATTGTAAATTTCGCACTGAGGGGGTTAGTGAGGAGGCTATTTGGGGATGGCAGAGGTCAGGTATTTACTCCCGTCACCATGTGCTCTGTGGGTTTACCTTTGTTGCCTATGCGCTTATGTTCCTTCTGATATCGAGGGGACTTGATGCCTCCATTTTCCCAGCTATACAGTGTTGCGGGAGGGTCTTTCGAGTCAAAACTGAGATGGTTTCCGGGTTATATTCTGCGCAACGAGGTATGGAATGGTGATGTAACGGAATAGCAGGGTATGTGTGAGAAGCAAGAATGATCCAGATACCGTAGCGATTCGGCAGAAGTACAGTACTCGTGTTCCGAGGCCTTGGTGATAGCGCAAAGGGGCCCCTGGCGGTAGGGAGGATAGTGGGAGCTCGGAGTTGAGAGTTGTCAACCATCAACCCGTGAGAACGGAGAATGATAAACTTATCAGAACGGTAAAAAAAAATTAAAACTAAAAAAAAAAAAGGACAAGAATCAAAGGAAACAATACAGGGAAATTGTGCGATTTTGCTGATAGCTCAGGGTGTGAAACTTAGTCGGTCGCGATGGTTAAAGGAATACTGTAGGCGGTTTCTTTTGTTCTGGTAGTATTATGGCGTATAGATAGGATTCTCCAGACTCGTGTTTACCCATGCTGTCGCGTGAGTATGCAAGGAAATAGGGAATGGAGGAAAAGAGATTAAGCTGTATCCATGGAAGGATCAGGATAATTTGTTTTGTTTTATATTATACCAACCGGCGCTCGCGATGGCCCTTCGCTACGGTATGCTTCGGGATCCGGAGGCGGGCTTTTTGCGATGCAATAAAATACTATAGGATATTTAGCATGCTCTTTAAATGGCCTTAAGCTTCGCTTCAGGTTTTAAAGCCCTCTTAGTAAGAAAGGGGGATTGCGGGCCTTTTCTTGGCACACCCTAGAGGTGATATTGTATATTTAAATGCATCATAGAGCAGACATTTGTTTATAGTGCATTTCCAGGGAGGGGGCTTTGCCTTACTTAAAATTCTTCTTGGAAAAATAAAACCTTCTAGGAACAATTCCTCCGGACAAGAACAGTTTTCAGAATTAGCAGCAGCGCTAACGATCATGCCGTACAGAGCGCTCAGTACTCGTCCCAGGCGAGAAGTGCGGTATTAGAAAACAGCGGTTCGAAAAATATATGGCGAAAGTTCCGTGTTTATATGGGCACTCAGGCAAACTCCCGTCTTGATTGGATCTTCGGATACTTCTTCCCTAGGACGAGGTCAGTATGGTAGAGTGTTTCAAGAAATGATTGTCGCGTTACCAGTTCACTCGCTATGCGGACAGAAATGTCACGCACAGCGAGCAGGATAACTACCCTTAACCCACCCCGTCGGCAGAGCCAGGAGATGTGAATCCATGAACCACTCGTGCAAGCCAATCCACAAACTGTCCTTACAAGCTCTAGTTACTGTTAGTTCAACCCTAATAGATCGCTCATGGTAAAAAGACACCTCCTATGGTAATCAAGCGCACGATAGTGATTCATGATTGCTAGCTATAACCGCCAAACAAAACCAGATAGAAGGGAAAGTGAATCTTGCAAAGCGTCCTTAGAGCCGCAGTACAAGTGGAAGTACAACAGGTCCTTGAAGAAAAGAAGAAAAGAAGAAAAAAAGAAAAAATCACGGAAGAAAAATGCCACCACCAGCCATGATGTTGCTAAAGGAATGTGTGTGCTCCAACGGTACCGGTATTTGAAACCGCTGCTAATGTAAGAAAGTGAAACTCAAAGAGAGTTCAAATTGATCCTAGGGAAAGAGATTCTAATAGCGCCGGGAGAAGCTTTTCTTCCTCGTTTAACACTTCTTTTTTAGAGATGCATCGACAGAAGGACCCGATTTTTTGTCTGCCGTTACAGACACTAAGAAAGGGTATTGGCGCTTTCGGTAGCATAGTTGTCTATGATTTGGGGTCGTCTGTTTGGTTGTCCATATGTGCGTTAGGTGGGGTCTCAGGCCGAGAAGCCTTCATGAGTGGGGGAGCTCCCCGCGATGACGTCAGCCTCGGCGGGGGGTGTTCGCGGAGTCTACGTTTTGGCTGTTTCGGTCGTTGTGGAGAGATTGTGCAGACTCTCGTTCCCCGCTACCCCCACACTCGATACAGTCTCGATGGAGCTCAGGGTTGTGGGGGCCAAAACCACAGTACCGCTATAAAAATTTAATGTATCATAATAATATTATGAGGAGATGATTTTAATGAGTAAAGCAAAGTAGGGCTTAGCTTACGCAAAACCACGACATGTTTAAAGCAGTAGAAAAGTAGAAAAGCGAGTGCAGTTTGTGGAAATGTAAAGAAGAGTATTATAGGATTGAAGGCGTTCGAGATTGGGGTGAGCTTAAGCAGCGCAAGTATGTGTAGCTCAGAAGGCGGTAATCGTTCTAGGGGTTTGTGGGGGACTGCCTGTTCCTGGGCGTGTTTGGAAGAGTAGACACAGAAGAGCGGAACGTCCCTCTATAACCCTTTCTATCTAGGACGTATGAAGGTCGTAAGGCTACCGTACGGCTGTCAGGTCACTCGCACAGTCGTCAAATCTTAAAGCGCTACGGCAATGCCGGTACCCCGCCCTTTTCGCTAACACTTGTATCCCTGTAGTTCTCAGCCGCATCCCACCAACGCGGAAAAACCCGCAAGAAGTATCCGAACGCGGGGATTCGCAGGATCCCGTACTTTTACGGTACAAGTATATGGCAGAATATCCGTGGGTATCTGAGCACCCATAACAAACCTATGTAGGACTCGTATTTTATTGGAGGCCTGTCCGGTACAGCTAGGAATGATTTATGATATTCTGTATTTTTGTATATTTCTTGGCAGACACGAGTACCCGTACGGTACATCCCTGTCTCAGGCTTGCTTTTCGCACCCATGATTGGTTGGGAGGAGGAACTGGAGAAGTCTCAGGCTCATGCATATTTTTTTCGAGGAAAGGGCAGTTATCTTGCCCTAAGCGGCCAATTAAAAGTGCACCTCACCATCCCGCCCCCCCCAATCTCGTGCTAAGTAACCGACGCGCTTATTGCACTTTCTAGGAATTCGCGATAAATTCTCTACTCGTCCCAGGCAAGAAGTATCCGAACGCCAGGGGGGGGTGAAACGCGGTTGGTGCAGGGGTTCTTAGATGGTCTGTGTGTACAGTAATAAAGAGTTTTTCCACACAGCTTAGCAATATAAACACCCCAGAATTGCTACTTTCCGACATATCGTGATCAGAGAATAGGTAAGAATTGAAAAACTCGTGGTTTTTATACAAAATATTAACAATTTTGATAGACAATGCCAGTCAAGACTCACGAGACCGATTACAAGACCCGCTGCTTTGTGCAAGCTCTCAAGTTTCAAGCAGGATGGTCATACCGCCGTATAGCCCAGGATCAAAATCTGGGGGTTAGCACAGTCTGGGACATCTGCCAGGCTCCCGCTACACCAAAAAAGAGAAAGGGTAGGCCTTTCTCAATCGATACCCCAACCCGACAGCGTTTAGTAGCAACAGCAACCCAGGATAGCCTGTACCGCCAGATGTCGTTGCGAGAGATTGCTGATATTTACGGCATTCATGCCCATGAGAAGACTCTACGCAAGGCTTTTGCTCTTGAGGGTTACAAGCGCAACAAGGTGCGAAAGAAGGTCTTTTTGTCGGAGGCTGCGAAGGAGAAGCGTCTCAACTTTGCGCTCTCCCACTGGCATTGGACGAGAGATGACTGGTGTCAAGTCATATGGACTGATGAGTGTTACGTTTGGCTTTCGGGCTCTCGTGGTACCATATGGGTAACTTGACGTCCCGGGGAAGCATATGAGGAGTCTTGTATAGCTCCCAAATTTAAAAAAAAAAATGCAATAATGATTTGGAGGGGGGTATTGGGAGGAGAGAAGGCTCTTCTGATACAGTGGCAAAAAAATGATTGGGGCAACATAACTGCACGCAGTTATGTTGCCCATGTGCTTACTCCAGTTCTCTGGCCTTTCTGGCGACAGGCAAGCCAGCAGGCTGGTTATAGTTTATAGGTCATAGAGGATGGAGCTTCCGCTCATAGAGCGGTATATACACAGGCATTTTGCGAGGTTTATGAAATGCCTAAGATAAATTGGCCGCCGTCCTCACCAGACCTTAATCCAATAGAGGATGTTTGGCATCTTCTAAAGGACAACCTCAACAAACACTCTCCACGCCCACGGGGAAAGGATGAAATGGCTGCAGCAGTTGTGGAGGAATGGGCTAGTATTGGGCCGGAGGATATTTTGGATTTTATTGATACCATGCCAGTGAGGATCGAGGCTGTTATCAATGCTCACGGGGGACATACGGCGTGGTAGACAGTTTTCAATCTCTCTCTCTCTCTCTCTTTTTTTTTCTTTTTCTTCTTTTTCCATAGAATAGGCTTTTTTGTTTATAAAATTTATACGTTCATGATGTTTTTTATGGCATTCTGGGTAAAATAAGACACCAAAATGGGCAGTAAATGCCCATATTCAGTCCCATTACACACTATCTCTACCCCCTGTTACCAACCGCATTTTACCCCCCTGGCGTTCGGATACTTCTTGCCTGGGACGAGTACTTGCATGGTACCGTACTCGAGTACGAGTACGAGGTTTTTTTTTTTTCTTGCCGATAATTTAACTCCTCAGTGGTTTGGTGTTGGGGTACCCGGGGCCCCCTCGGTATTGCGAATCTGGCAGCTGGTTGCTGGAGGTACTTCCTGCATCTCAATGACCAAAATTTCTGGGTCTTCCTGGACGCTGGCAACCCCCCTCCCTTAGCTACGTGAGCTTTGTTTGGGGGTAGAGACCATAGACTCAGGGAGGTAGAAAGAAAACTAAAGGGGGAACACTGCGGTAGAAGGGTGTGCTGTAGTTGTAACTAGTGGAAGTGCTATATTGTGTGATTAGGGGAATCCTTCTACTTATTGAGGATGCCGTGGACTGCGGTTAGAGGAGATATATGGGTCTTGAGATCAGTAAAGTGCAGTACTACCGGTATGGGTATGGGTGAAAGGGTTGGGGGATTTTCTCCCTAAAAATTTCCTCTGTTCATTCCTTAAGGTCTGCAATAGTCAGTAGGTAAATTCATTTTGCAGTTGAATAACCTTGCCTTATTCTACTCGAGTAGAGTACTTGTCCTAGTGCCCCACCGAATTTTGTGCATCCCATGATGCTCCGGTCTCATAACCCTCACAATTCAAGGGGGCGATGGGCTACACACACCCTATGACACAGCTCTGATAGCCATCTCCTGGGAAGCTATGATAATTGAAATTCCACCTCGGCTAGGGAGGCAATTCAATCCTTTGCCACCACATTTCCTAACTCTCCCACCTACAAAGGGCACACTCTTTGCCGCACCAGGATCACTGAACAGTTGTGGGAAAGAAAGGGGTTTGCACAACACATTCGATTATCCCATTATCCTTGTTTGCCCACATATTAGGGATAGATCAATGTGATAATAGCATTAACTCTTCCCTGTGAAATCCACCATAGCAAAACACCTTCCGGACAGAATAGAAAAATAACCTGTTCGGCCAAAGATTGAATTCTCTGAGGCCCATGTATTTTTTTTTGGCCGTTGTATTGACACAGCAGCACTGACACCGGTCTGCATAGTGTGTTTAGGAACGGTATCATACTTGTGCGGTAAAGCACTTGCTCATTTGTCGGAATTTCCATGGGTGTAACGATGTTTGCCGCTAACCCCTTGTGTAGAAAAAAAAAGTTAGTTGAACTCTCGCCCACTGGCTAAGGCAACTACCGGTACTGGTAGGCCAACAAGCGGGGGTTCGACAGACTTACCAGTACCCTTGACACCCTGTGCTGGAATACGAACGAGTAGTACGATCAGTCTACCGCGCCTGCAGCCAACACAACCCCCAATCGCCAAGACCGGTAGGAACTGCGCGCAGCCCCAGCACCCCAAGCCAATAGTAATCAACGATGGTGTCATTTGTGCGTAGTACAAAACGCTTGATGTCTCAGGCTTAATTTTTGCTGATCGCGGTTGGTTCGGGAGAGCTACCGCATATGTCTCAGGCTCAGGCAAATATTTTTCGTGAAAGTGCAATTTCTCTTCCAAGAAAACTTCAAATAGAGGGGGATCCCCCGGTCCCCCTCTTTCAAATATTTTTGCTACTTCTTTGACATATTATTCGCACTTCTCGTTTCTGAGATGGGTTCCTTGTATCATAGGATTTTCTCCTTTTACTTTTGAGTTGACTCTTGGACTCCAGATCAACCCCGAAAGCAATGTATCATCTCTGCTAGTTCATCGGCGGCAGCTTAGATCTGGCTCTAACCAACACTGCCGGGGAAGCATGGCCACTGTCTGCAGAGCTATGGACAATTCCTCTTACCTCCGCGACGATAGTCAGGATACTGTTCTTAGCCCACCACCCCGAATCAAGCCGACGACGTATCTAAACCCAACCGTATCGATACCTCCGCTATTGCAACAACTCGCGGAACAGCTTTTCGCAGATCGCCCAGATGCGCCGGGAACAGGTTTGCACCCCTCTTCTAGCGCAACCTCATCCAGCCCATCGACTAACCCGAGAAGCGGTCCACATACCCGCCGCTCCCCTCGCCCTTGTATCCGCAACGTCCCCGAGTGTGCCTGGCCAATCCAGTCTGAGGCGAAACCAGCGCTCAGTAGATGCTATGAAATCATACCATGCCAAACGGATTGACGGTCCGGTTCCTGGATGCGAGGATGTCATAGAAATTGAGACCGAAAGATATGGATATGATAATCAGGTTTCTCGTTTGCAGTATAAGCATCTGCTGTCACCAGCTGGTGGGTCGCGCTGGAAGTTGTTGGCCCAAAAGTGCGGTCACTGCATAACCCGCTATGGTAATATGCCACATTCTATTGCGCCTGTACCGGGGTTTTGTTATTCAGACGCCCTCGGAAAGGGATTAAGTTGTGTGTGTACTCACTTTGTGTATAAGCGGATTATGTTTGAGTTATTCCCCTGAATTAATTTGAATTATTATCATTAATACTGAAATTTTATCTAAAGAGTATAAAAAGAAAACGATACCCACAAGCAAATTTGATAACATACCTTCATGACTTTTTGTAATGAAAACGGGAATCCCGTACGTACCCTGGGAGTTCTTAGATTCGAGCCATATGGTGTGTGCCGTCTAGTCACAGCATCTCGATTGGTGAGGCAGGGGACGCAATGGGGGACGCCTTGGCGTTCAAGCCTTGATAACAATGGTGGGTTTAGGTTTAAATTCACGATGTATCATAATATTATGGTATCATATCATATGATACAGCAAAAATGCAATGAACCCTATCCTTCTAGTAGGTTCCAAACAAAACAGTTTGGAAATCTATTTCCGGAAAAGAAAAAAAAAAAAAGCAGTGGATTAATTGGCCAACTAGATATCGCTTTGGCTGAAGTTGAATCGTTTGATGGTAAAGATAGAAAATACGGCTCTCTACCTATCGTCGGTTAGCATAATTAACCGAACATTTGGCGCCGCGACGATCGACCACGCTCAACATCGCAACTCGTCATCCCACTCCCGAACCCCACCATGCCTTTACCATAGCAAAAAATCTATAGTAAACAAGATGTTAATTAGTATTAGGCATTTATTTGATTATTAAATATTTTTTAGTTGTGGTCTTGGTGGTCAAGTGTTGCGGAAGAAGTACGCCCAGGTGCATCGCGATATTCGGTT
>NW_003298784.1:205206-331404 GCF_000151645.1 Tuber melanosporum
TTTGCTATCATATTTCAGCAACTACTCGTGCCAAGGGTGTGACCGGGCGTCACAACCTCCGAATGCTCGCTCGCTCGCAAATATTAGAGAGGTTTTAGAGTGGAGTATGACACTATAGCATGGCATAGGTTAGCGGTAAGCGAAGAATGAACTGAAGGAAGGTTTTAGGGCAATGCTCACCAAAGAGACATTAAATGGAGTTAAACGACGGCGCCAACCAATTAGAGCAATTGTTTACTATCAAAAAAAAAACCGGTTATAGAGCTACATTTTCTTAGTGTCCACTATCGCAGATTATCGTGAGCATTAACTCACTAACTCGCCAACACTATTGTCTAGAGCCATTATCCCTACCGTTGTCCTGGTTACAGAGCTAATTATAATGGGTACTTTATTTTAAAATCCCTCCAATGGGGGGCATTCACTCAAGTGCCTGATGATTCAACGGAACTTTTCAGTTCAACATCACTTGTGGCTCGGAGTAAGAAATTTGCTGTCTTGGCTTACGACAGAGTTTCTCTGTCGCGGTCTATGCTGCTGTCCGGGAATTAAATAAGCAGCAACTTGTTTGATTGAGGTTTTGATGGAGATGTGGTGATAGGGTTTATTTGAAGGAGGAAGGGAAAATTTTTCTCTCTGTATGTAGGGAGATTTTCCCCACCTGTCTTCTTAACCGTCTTCTTAACCGTCTTCTTAACCTTATCGATAGCAACCGAAACGAACCAACATCGAACCCTATGAAATACGAATCAAACCAAACAAGTCCTAGTGTGCCAGCGAAGCACACCGACCGAGTGATATCATAAGACTTTTCGTTGAGAGTGCAAGGACCAATTGATACGGATCTCGCGAATTGATTTTCTTTTCTTTACTTCTCGATTTCTCTTTCTTTTTTGGACCTACCGATTTCCGCTTTCTCACATTCTTTTTCCTGACCGAGTTTACTTTTCTCGGTACTCATGCCTCCGAGACAAGAATTGGCACCTCTTTTGGGATAGCCCCCGCTGTCCCATAAAAAGTATGGCGTTTTTGGCTGCTTTCCAATGAGATTCATCCACCACCACCGCAGTGGTGAGGTGATAACCGATATCACAAACTTTGGTAGTGATATTCCTCAACCCCAAGACCACATTACTTCATCAAGCATTTAACGCTACTTTGTTTTCTAACTGTGCCGTGCAGTCCTACAGGTAGTCCCATAATTCGGTTTGGTTCACATCAGTTCAATTTTGCAGCTAGCAAAGAATACATCTAATTTCTGGTGATAACCGTTGTCATGATTATGATACAATCACTCGCATAGGGTATTGGCTTGCGCCACCGGCACAGTCTGTCAAGCAGCTACGACATTATACTTTTTATGTGTTCAAGTGTGCTACTCCAAAAGAGGTGTCCATTCTCGGCTCGGAGGCGCGAGTACGGACATTATCAACATTCAGGTATAACGAGTATATTACCAAAAGTACGGTAAAGGAAGAGAAAAGAAAAAAACTCTTATATAAAGACTATCGAAGTTAATTAGTGAATTCCTCATACCCATACTCAACATGGTAGGATGTTCCGGGTATGTGATATCTTCAAAGTAGTCGTTGTGCTACGAAGTTTGTCTATGTTTAGACACAATAATCATATTGGGCCGCAAAGTGTTGTTGAACTGAAATGTCACGTTTAACTATCAGGCACTCAAGTGGATGCACCCATTTGCGAGCGGGCGAGTATTCGGAAGTCGTGATACTCAGTCACAGCCCTTGCACCAGTATCTAACACAATACATCTGCTCACCTCCAGTACATAATGGATGGAACTCTCTCCATAAATTCCCAACCATCTAAGACAACATACTAGGCACAACTGGGTATACAAGTATGAGTACAGGAAAAGAAAATTATCACCCTTTCTCCAAACCATGAATATGGAAAAGACAGAAAACCTCTAACCTGCCTAAGATGTCAGTGTTAGTAATTTCTAGATACATTTTATGCCTGGCTTTAGCTTTTACATACCTGCAAACTATTGGCCTAATATAAGCCTATTACCAGGTGGTATTTACCCCACGGTTATTGCATGGTGAAGGGTACTTCTCTTGATCAGTGCCTTTTTCAGCATCTCTGGGATTGGGCTTCCCCACATTCTCAAACCAGTTGTCTGCAAGTTCAAAGGCAGAGTAGTTGTCCAGATTGATTCTTATCCACCTTGTAAATCCATAAGTCTCTGACGAATGCCAAGCAGATGTACGAGAAGCAGAAAATATTGGATTACTTTCTATGGTCTTGATATAAGATTCTAGGTTGCTAGAAGAGGGGAGGCTTGGTCTGTCCTCAGTTGTTGGATAATTGAAAGAAGATAAACTGGTGTCTCCACTACTAGTAATCTCAAGAGGACCTAGCACAGCATTGTTAGTATTAGAGTGGAAAGTAGTATTAGTTTTGGGACTTTGTTACTTACTTTCTATATTGCGTTTTTTCTGTATGAGGAGTGCATCTTTAGTGGCCTGCTTATGAACCATTTCTGCTTTCCAATGAAGAAACTTTTCATTTCTAGCTATTCTAGCAATAATATCCAAGTTATTGCTTTTAGCTTGGCAGGTGTCATCAATAGGAGATTTACCACAATCAACAATGGTAGAATCAGGCAAAGTTGAGATTGATTCTTGAAGAACCTCCAATTGTTTATTGTGGTTCTCCTCCTTCTTCTTCATATCAAGAAGTTGATCCTGAGAAAACATTGCTTCCTCAATACTTTTCTCCAGAGCAATAAACCACACCTTTTTGAAAAGTGGATCAGGATTGGACATCCTGGATTCTTTAATGTGTTAGCTGACTGGAGATTGTGGGGAGTTCTGAAAGAAGAAAATTCTACCAAGGCTTATGTGGAGGAATGGTGTTATGGAAAGAAGGGCATGTGTAGAAAAGGAAGAGGTCTAAAGCAAGCTTATTTGTGATTTGTGGGAGGTGGAAGAGGTACTAAACTCCCTAGACAGAGTGACTGTTAAAATTTCTATGATATTACACTAAACTTCTTCTTCTAAGTCTTGAAGAGGGAATTGTGTAAATGGCCCTAATTTACAGCATTTTACTTACCATTACAAGGGTTGGCATAACACCACAATGCTTGAACCTCCATCAGTACTCAAACCTCCTTCACCATACGAAGGGGGTAGGGGAAAGTCTGGTGAATGTGGCAGTGCATGTGGCAGTACATGTGGCAGCAGCATTATATGAGAGTGGTTTGTGACGTAGTTATTGCAGCATCATTGGCCCCAATGAACTGTAGTCTCCCCTTAGCAAGCGATATTAGAGACATTGAAATTTCATATCTAGAGTCAAATTCTAACAAACTTGAACTCATTGGCCTGGAATTGGGTAAGTTTGACTGACATCCAGAGTGTTTTTTCAAAGTCCCTACTGACTCGAAAGGATATCATTGCTTAGTCAAAAGATGAAAACTACTGGTACCCGTGAGGATCACTATAGTTTAGAAATACGAGGAAGAGAAACGACCCGTGATGAAAGAGTCCGTATTGTTACATTACGCGACCACACTAAGCCCCGTATGTGGTGGAAGGATATTGCACAAGTGGTGAGACTGAAACTGCTTGATGACCAAACTATAACTTATCAGTTAATGTATATAGGTAAATATCGATTACTGAACATGCCAAAAAATCTATAAAAAAACAAAGTTGCGTAGAGGACCAGAAAACACACCACGATCTGGCCGACCACCAATTTTTGATGAGCAAGAAAAAAGTCGATTGTAGGCCTTCGTAACTCAGAATCGATTAACTCGGTGTATGAGTTAGGATATGATACGGGAGGAGATGGGCTATAGGTATTCTGCTGAGCAAATCTGTTGAGTAATGAGTAGTATAGGTGTTAGGCGGAGACAACCTGATAGACTTCAGAGTTGTCTAGGCCGATCGAGATTCGTTTTTATAGACGGAGATTGTCTAGGAAGGCTCGAACTTCACTCGTTTCGTTTATGACTACTAAGAGCGAAGTAAAGTAGGGTAAAGTAAAGTAAAATCGTAAGAACAATATTATATTGTTAAGGTCTCTTCTCCGTTGCTTGATGATGTCTAGAGCTTGTGAGGCACTTCGATATTTATATTCCGCGTCTGAGTGTTCGCGGACTACATCTAACTAACATACAACCATGTACCTTTTTCCAATATAACTCGCAACGTCGGGTTTTCCTCCAAGGTGCGAACACCTGGAGACCCTGAAAATCATCACACCCTCTTTGATAATTATAATATGACTATTTGGAAGTCATGCTGTTTCCAATAGTAATTATCCGATGGTGAGAGTCTTTTTAGACAAATGGCCCAATTCTCAAGTCGAACTGTGTTGGCTCCAATCGTCTCCCTTGTCGACGAAATGATCAGTTTCGTCTGCGGGTTGCATCTGCGAAGATAGTTGTTATTACCGACTTTCTAGGTCATCTAACTTCAACTCTTCATAACTCCATACCCAACAGATAGGTCTTTTCCGGAGGACTTCCTACTTGCCTGCAGGAAGCCTTTCCATAGGATTGGTAGATAATCCCTCGGTCGGTAACCCTTGGTTGCCATGGGTAATAGGATTCTGGTTACTGTTACCGGTTTGGGAGTCACCACTTCGGTTGCAGTATGTACCGGAACCTAGTTATAACACTCCTCGAACTTCATTGGGTTCGATGGTAGTATTCTCAGGAGTTCCAGACTCTTCTGGTTATCGTAGGGTAGATGTGAATGTATTGGTCTTTCATTAAGATCATTTACTATTCATCATCATCTTTTTTGCGCGAAAACGTCCCGTTACTTACGGCCCATGCCGAAGATATCTCGTTCTTGAAGCCTAGTAACCTTCTGGGTAGTTGACGGATTCACTCCGTTATACTTCCCAGACCTAGCCGAAGGTCCCCTCTTATATATCCTGCGAACAGGATCCGGTCGGACGGACGGTGGCGACGTATACGGTGTTATTTTAACACCTTCGAATCTGTGGTATAATACTCACAGGACGCAACTTAGATCGATATGTATGATGACGCGCGGGCCCCGTAAGGGGGCCGGAGGGGGGTGTTGGAGACCTGAGATTTCAATTTTGGGAGAGGTTACCCTACCTAGGGTGGTTCCTAGGTATCGGATCTCGGTATTCCTAACAATAGGCTACCACAAGCATCAACCTCGGTGGAAGTTCAAAGTCAGACCTCAGAATCAACTAAGACGTGTACAGTGGGCTGAAGCTCACTTACATTGGACATTTGATGACTGGTCTAGAATTTTATTTTCTGACGAGTCCTACTTTTCTACTGTCGGTTTCAACTATTGGCCTCTGGTAATATGATCCGCTACAGAAGAATGCTATCCCAACTGCATTGATGATTGGGAGCATTCTGGAAGAAATGATATTATGGTTTGGGGAGCATTTTGTACTGAAAAGAAGTCAGATTTGGTCTTTATTCCTAATAAGGTATCTATTGATTCTGCTACCTATACTCAACAAGTTCTTGATCCCTATTTGATCCTCTTTTGGTATAGTTTGTGTGATGAATTAGGCTAGACGAAGGTAGAAGAGGATTGGGTACTAGGGCATCTGTAACGAGTTCACTAGGTGCTAATCATGTTATCGGTAATGAATACGATAGTTGGCAGGTGGCCTGCTATTCCAGAGAGGAGGCGAGAGCTGAGAACTAAAGGAGGCTTCAAGGGTGTACTGAGGAACAAAAAAGTAACTGTTCAACCAAGTATATTGAAATACTGTCTGTCAAAGTCTGCCTTTTCTATTGTAGAAACAGGCGGTCTTTAAATACACAAATCTGTTTATGTCTAGCATGAACAAAACTAATCAAAGGTATTAATCGATACACTTTGGTGAAACTAATTAAGTATCAAAGCGATACTTAAAACAAAACATAAAACAACCAAGTATCAAACGATACTTAAAACAAACCAAGTATCAAAGCGATACTTAAACAAAACATAAAACAAAACCAAGTATTAAACGATACTTAAAACAAACCAAGTATCAAAGCGATACTTAAAACAAACCAAGTATCAAAGCGATACTTAAACAAAACATAAAACAAAACCAAGTATCAAACAATACTTAAAACAAACCAAGTATCAAATGATACTTAAAACAAACCAAGTATCAAATGATACTTAAAACAAACCAAGTATCAAAGCAATACTTAAAACAAAACATAAAGCAAAACCCATAACTGAGTACCCGTACCGGTTACAGCATCAGAAATTTGCAATCAGATGCTGAGAAAGGAATAAGGTTGACATGATGATGGATTGGCCTCCACAATCCCCAGATCTTAATTTGATTGAAAAGATTTGGGGATGGATGGAGTGTGAGCTGGGAGAACAATGGGGAAGGATTGAGAAGCTTGAACCACTAAAGGTAGCTCTAAATATTGTTTGGAATTCTGTATCCGTTGATTTTCTGCAGGGCCTTATTAGAAGCATGCCTGAACGGCTGCAAGCTGTTATAAATGCAAATGGTGGTCCTACACGTTACTAGTTCTATTGGATTTATTTTCTATTAAATTTGTATGATATTATATTGACTCCGATATATAACAGCTTGTTTGCACCAGTGTGCCACTACATGCACCGCCACATGCACCGCCACGTTCGCCAGACTTACCCCTGCCCCCTTCGTACAAGTAAAGACAACAGGTTCTAGGTCATTCATGCCACAGTCAGATATGTGACAAAACCGTACAACATGTTCAAACCTGACTCCAACAAGAGCTACTCCCTCCATTATGGCACTGTGTAAAAAATGAAAATTGTATATAAGTCCTAATATACCGTTTAAATGTTTTCACCAAAGGAAATCCTATTGTTAGCTCCCAGAAAAAGACTATTCCAAGTTTAGAAATTTTGTATCAAGTTTGCCGCGAGAGCAGATTTTGGTTGTCCGACATATACTACTCGCGCCTCCGCGCCAAGAATTGGAACCTGTTTTGGAATAGCGATAACAGGCTCAAACAAAGTGTAGTGTTATAGCTGCTTTTAGGTAGTACCAGTGCACACCACTACCGGTACTTCGACCTCTTGAAAACTCCCGGCTGGAGGCATAATACCTCGCAAGGAAAAATACACTGAATCCATTTTATTTCGCAACATATCTTCTGCAACTCTCTAGTGTTGTGTCGTTTTTTGATACTTTACCATTACCAGGTATTGGTACTTTCACCACAATCCAGCCATTCAAACAGCTTGAACGCTAGACTTTTTATGTGTCCGCTGTCGCTATTCCAAAACAGTCTTCAGTTCTTGGCGCGGAGACACAAGTACGTCATAACCTAGTAATTGAATATGGGATGTTTCCCTAACGCACATCCGAACCATATCCGCAGTCAATATATAACAGAGAAGGAAAAGAATCCACTGCCCTGTGTCATGTATGAGTAGGCTGGATTAGAGGTACTCTGATACCAGGGATAATCTGTGAACAGTAAGGTTTGGTTGGAATAGTGCGCGCACTATATGGGGTGGATTGAAAACCGGTAAAATTCCTCGAACGGCTTCTGCTTTAAGATTGGTTGAATAAACCCTGCGGTTCGGGGACCTACCCCGACATCCTAAGTATCAGAGAATCAGTGGCAAAACTGAGATTGACGATATCTGGAAAAAAATTGAGGAGACATATCGTTGAACCAGGCGCGAAACAACAGATGGACCCTTGGACTCCAAAATTTAGAGGTCATGGAGGGATCAGAAATGCCCAATGCTCGAGTACTTGAACAAAACGAGAATCCAGAGCTAAAAGAACAGCTACTTGAACGGGGGCTAAAAGAATAGACTTGCCTCACCCATATTATTTTGTGGAAAAACACCTAATCCGGTATCATTAGTATTGGGTGAGATTGGAATGTCTCGGGAAACCAGATGGAAGCTCTAGTTTAAATGCCACCTTGATTCTGGAAGGTTATAACCTCCTCATCCACCTGTATATTAATCCTAAACCCAATTTTTTTAAACGCCCCATGTTGAGCCAGTGCTGTTGTTGAGTTCTCCATGGTTTTCTCAGGAGCTTCGGATTATAACATTTCATCTAAACCTTTCCTTGCACATACTAATAGGACATTTTCGGGTCACGGGAAGGAAATGTATCGGTTGATCGTCGGTGGAAGATCGTGCAAAAAAAAGAACAAATCCAGGGAAAAGTTAACGGAAAGCGAATGACGGTCGTGAATGGTTTGGGATAGCACGGCCCTTTGGCTAATTCCAACTTCCGCAGTCGCAATGTCGTTTGTGTCCACATTCAATTCGGATGTGTTCGTTTACTTGTCGGAAAATCTTCTCCGACAAACCCTTCCCAGAAGACTTATCCTAAAGAAAACCCTAAGAGTCCTGACAACAAATTAAATATAGGGATCTAGATAAGATAACCCATATACCTAGCTTTCTCCCCGATAATATCCTACACTAAAATAAGCTCTGATGTCAAGCAAAAAACATAGGCATGGCCTAGAATACCGCACCGTATAGTGCGAAGAGTTCTCAACGTGCATCATATCATATCATACCAAGGCCGTTGAATTTTAGAAGGGTTCAAGGCCCTATGCAAGATCAATGACATTCACCGATCTTGAGTTCCATAGGAACTCGAATACCGGTAATTGGACCAGGTGTTGGGCGTTGAACTTCCGTGCTTTTTTTCTTTTTTGTTTGTCTCAGGGGACAGGTTTTTTGGTGTGTTTTTGGCCCCTTTTCTAGAGGAGGGAATTTTGGACTTCAAGGCACATGGTCCAATGATTCTAGTTTCTACTGGTATAACCATGTACAGTACCCTGGTAAATCGGAGTCATTGCACGATTCAACAGCCCCGGTACACATTGAGAATGTTTTGCCCCACACATAACACATCAGTTTAATCGACCCCTGGGGCCTGCCGTCCGGCAAGTGGCAAAGCGTTTTCTTCGAACATTCCGCGAAATTACTCCAACCCCGACCCAATATCTCGCCTGCAAGCATCCTCAACACATGCTTCGGTACTCACGTCCAAAGACCGAGAGTAGCCGAGTGATCCATTATTTGCAAGGAAGTGCCACAAAGTCATCCTGCAGTCAATGTGAGTATTTGTGCGTGGTGGGGCGGTACTCCGAACCTCTCCCGTGGTTCATTGTTCAATCAACCAAGATATTGGAACGATGGGCCCAGATCGAGAGGGCCGTCAAGTCGTACCACCGGTTGAGGGCGTGGGGTCCGGATCTGGCGATATCCTGATTCCCTGGTTTCCCTTTTCAGCCAGCAACAGACGATGTTCGGGTTACCTTTCCAGCATAAAGCCCGGGTTCGCTGAGGTGAAACATCTTAGCATTGAAGCACCAGATTTATTAGACACGGTGCCAAGATATCAGGAACAGCGTTCCTTACCGCATGCGGCAGAGCCCCAACTCACTGCGCCTCAACCGCGCCGCATTCTCTCCAGTTACTTGTAAACCAGAAAGAGCGCGAGAGCAGTTGAGAAAAGTGTAACTCAGCAAGGGAGATTAAATTCCTTCAGAAGACTCCCCCCCCCGGAAAAATTTGTCGATTAGAGCCCTCTGCCGGAATGGCAAATTGCCCTCAAAATCTTGCTCTGGTGTGAGGCTCTCGCGCAGATCTCGCTCGCCTAACAAGCCACACTTTATTTGACAACGCTAGGCCATTTCCGGTTTAACCTGATGCAAGACCCCGGGAGACGTTTTAGCACAAGACAGGAAGACGGGGATAATTAACCGTCAAAATAGTTCCTCTCATCTACCGGTACCGGTACTCGAGTACGAGAAGATCTTCCTGGTGCTTGTGCTGCTCAGTCTTAAGTGGCTTACTGTATCTAAACCTCCCGTAATTTCATTCCCGGCTTATCCGCCAAAATCATTAAAAACTTGTGAGGACTTTCGTGCCCAACAATTGCGCCAGCTGTGAAACCGGCTGACGAAAAAGGATCAGTAACAAGTGATTTTTTTTGTTTCCATACTTCGACAATTTCCCTTTTGCCCACCAAACACCCCCATCCACCACCAGCGCAGCTTCGTTGTGGTACAGTTATGACAGCTACCGTTCTGCGGTACCGGGACGTGATCAAAGCTTCCTGCGTAATGTATTATAGCCGGGTATTAAAGACCGGAGAAATCGCCGGACCCACGGTTCTGGAGAGTTTCACCGTCAGAGGCACTCGAATACCGGTACTGTATCACTACCACAGGTGCTTGTACGGAGGCGCCGGTGCGGTAGACACGGTTGAACTCGCTCGCTAGTTTTGCAAGTCGTATCTTGATATAACCTGGCGAAACCTAGCGACAGCCCAGCCTTCTATTCTTAGTTTGTGTTCACAAAACACGATAGCTTGAGGTGATGAGTACAGTACTCACATCCATAATCGGTCTACGGAGTAATGGTGTCAGAGTTCCTCATCAAACTAGAGGTTTAACACAGTCGTTAGCGCCCGAAAGCCTCCCAGTGACCTCACACCCGTTTGCACCTTTTGTGGGGAACTCGGGTACCCCAGGATTCCTTCACTTGGTTACAGCCAAGTTCAGAAGCCTCCCTCTCCACCTTCCTCTTCGATTCCTTACCGGTGCTGGTGCGGGGGGACAATCCACTTTTGTCTGTGAACTTTCTCTCAAAAGTGAAGGCTAATGTGTTGCACACGCGTGCTCTCATATCCAACGACTATCAGGTAATGATTCCCGCAATTTCGCCCATGACGGCAGTTATCCTGCAGGCGGGTCGCAAGGTTTAGGGGAGAGAAACGGAACGAGACGGAAATTGCAACCACCATACTAAGTTGATAAGCTCACTATAAAAAAATAATTTCCTCCCACTCCCCCGCTCCCCCTCCCACAAATTTATCCTCATTTTCCATAACAACTAAACACAAAGAAAGAAACCTCTGCGATACGAAAAGAAGCAAGATGGGAAAGTTCTTTAGCAAACGTTCCTCCTTGCGCGCACGAGATGACCAGGTCACAAATGCAACTGACCTGACACTAAGGCAGTCGTTGCTCCCTTTAGCTCTGGTTACAATTTTGTTTTTCCTTTGGGTAAATAACCTCACCTTTGGTATAATTACCTTAGTCATTAATGTTTGATAGGGCTTTGCCTACGGTCTTTTAGATGTCCTCAATAAGCACTTCCAGAATACGTTAAATATTTCGCGGTCAAGATCATCGGGCCTCCAGGCTGCGTACTTTGGGTGAGCGGCTGTTTTTCTTTCTCAAGTGGAGATAATACTAATTCCTCGTAACAGGGCATATCCCATCGCATCGTTGACATATGCTGGTATCGTTTTGAGGAAATTTTCTTACAAAGCAACATTCATGCTTGGCTTGACCTTATATGGGATCGGTGCTTTATTGTTCTGGCCAGCAGCGCTAAAGCGATCCTTTGGAGCGAGTTTCCTTCCCTCCCGAGCCGTTCGCCCAGCTATTAGAGAGGAGGCTAACGTCGGAATGATGGGTAGGGTTTTTGTGGCGCAACATTTATTATCGGATCCGGGCTTGGTACACTTGAGACTGCCGCCAATCCATATCTGGCGGGTAAGAAATAGATCCCCTCACATCCCCGCAGATCCATTCCGGTACCGATACTCAGTGACGACTATTATCACAGTATGCGGTCCACCAAAATACTCCGAGATGCGCCTCAACTTTGCACAAGCAGTGCAGGCGGTTGGAACTGTAGTCGGGCCTGTCCTTGCCTCACATGTCTTCTTCAAGAACGTCAAGGATAACTCCCTGGAATCTGTGCAATGGGTGTATCTTGGTATCGCGATTTTCGTCTTCCTCCTCGCAGGCGTGTTCTATCTCGCGAACATCCCCGAAATTACGGATGCCGACATGGAGCGCCAGATGGAACTCACCGGCGGGGTCTTCATGGAGACAGACGGTAAGCCATTGAAGAGCCAATACCACCTCTGGTGGGCCGCTGGAGCCCAGTTCTGCTACGTTGGGAGTCAAGGTGATCCCCATCCCACCCCAAGCTCTTCGGAACGCTCTGCTAACAGACCCGACCAAACAGTCGCCGTTGCCGGATACTTTGTAAACTACGTAACAGAAACCCGCGGCCACACCTCTAGCGCCCAGGGCGCAAACTTCCTCGCGGTCGCGCAAGGCTGTTTCGCGGTGGGCCGCTTCCTCGGAACGTTCTTCATGAAATTCGCCAAGCCGCGCTGGGTCTTCTTTGCCTTCTTCACGGGCGTAATTGTCTTCCAAGCCGTGGCGGTCGGCGCGCGCAATGACGCGGGTCTCGCCTCCCTCAACCTCGTCCTCTTCTTTGAGTCCATCTGCTTCCCGACAATCTTCACCCTCGGTATTCGCGGACTAGGCAAGCATACCAAGACCGGTTCCACGGTTATCGTAGGCGCCATTATCGGGGGCGCGGTCATACCCCCGCTACTTGGCGCTACAGCCGATCACTTTAACAACACTGGCCCCGCGATGTTTGTTCCATTGGTCTTTTTCGTGCTGGCATATACTTTCCCGATCGGGGTGAACTTTTACAAGCCGTTGGCGGAGTTGATGGATGGGTTTTTAGAGAGTAAGGTTGGCCAAGGGGATAAAGGGTTTAACGCTGAAGAGGCGCAGGCAGCGGAGATGGAAGATATGGGGGGTGGGAAGAGAGGGGATGTTTAGTAGGGAGTAGTTGCGTTCACAATATGATTTCATTTGCCATTTTTCCTCCTTCTTTCTGTGAGCAAGCGGTGTTCTTATAAATTTATATTTCATGACCCGGATATAGAGAGTAAATTTTTTAAATAAAGTCCGTGGATCTACACCGCTCATATTTGCTTTATCAAGAGACTCCTTAACAAGGCCCGAATTTTACTGTTTGCCAATAACTTGGGGCCCGTTTGGTTGTGATAGTTCTGTTTGGTCATCCCATACAAGGTGACCGCTTCCAAACGGAAGGACGACCATATTTATTTGGGAAACGGTCGCAAAACAGGACGGAACCATCGCAGACAAACAGGCCCTTACCGCTGTTCTCATTGAACAACATAACTTGTCATACTTCAGGATTAATCTCGTATTTATACAATTTTGCATAATACTGTAAAATACTGTTTTTTAACCGTTCAAATAATATTATGAGACGTATATTATTAAATTTTGATAGAAGAAAATTGTTCTTACAAAAATCCACAATTTTGTAAGAATCACTATCATACGAAGAGCTGTAAATGGGGAAGAATACATTTTATAGTAATGACATAGTCACAAATTCAAGTCAATTTTGAGTAACTAGTTTGATAATAACCTCATGAATAATATCTTGAGTTTGTTGAAGGTGTGGAGTGAAAATTTCAAAATTTACATTAAATGCTAGTACGAGTACAGAAGTTGTTATATCATACCAACCTCTAGTTAGGGTAGTAATTCAGGACAATTACTCTTTAAGATCATTGATTTAAGGTTACTTATTTTAGGGCATGTAAGTATGGTATGTAGAGTATAAAAAGTAAAGTATAATAATATTATTATACGGTATAATTATTATGATAGTTATCATAATAATTATTATCATAATATACGTAGATTTGAAATCCAAATTCATACTATGATATGATATCATACCCAAACCTGCTCCCCTATGCCCTACCCATAGATAACGCCACAACCCCATTTCATCACACTCCCTCTTCTCCTGACGCCCCCCCCATAAAATTATCAAATCCTATCATAATAATAATATTATTATCATTATCATAATTATCATACCTCTCTGACATAGAGGGGGCAACCCCCCACACGAAATACAAATCATCACTTATCATAATATTATGATACCACACCTTGTCGGATATGATATAGCACTGCCAGATAGGCTAATAAATAGTATGATTCGAAAAGGTTCAAAACTTGCACTTGAAATTCAATGATTTTCAAATTCTAAAGTCGCTACAACCGATAACATCATTGGAAAAAAAAGACCTCCCTATTAGAGAGAAGGATGAGAATAACAGTATTTTTCCCATTATGTTTGTTTTGCAGAAGCTTTAGAACTTGAAAGGTTGGATCCCTGGTGGGAGGGCCAATGAATGAAAAGAATGATACTCGTGAATCAGCCTCATACTCGCCACTTATTAATTATGTCGCCAATGCCCAGGAGGCAGATTTTTAAGTAATTATAACATTGTTTCTTACTAAATACCTGTATGTTACGGGAACCTATAACCTACCAAACTAGATGTTAACCGTTTTATTAATAGAATTTGTCACTTTTTAACTTTCCTCATAACCTGTTGTGGACAATATCCGTTACCGGGAGCCTTTTTTTCCTATGATATGATACTTTCCTGCACTTCAAATCCTGTCTTCGTGTCCAAATTTCCTCAGCCAAATATAACACTTTTTTTCCAGCCGGCGCACTTCTTAGACCACTCAAATCATAATCCTAGATTGGTACGCAGTTACTGGAGCCCAGATAAGAGCTCACGGCGTCCTCGGCATGTAGTATTACTCGGTTTTTAGCTTTCCATTGCCAGGATAAGGGGGGTTTACAAAACTTATAACTATACATCTCCTATTTCGTGCTAGCTTAATTTATACTACGTATTTTCTCTAGTTATGGTACTAATTCGCCCAGGAGCTCCACCGCGTGTGATACTTCATGAGGGGAGCTGTGCTGCCTCACGACAGACGCCCCCTGAAGCCATTGGAATCCCCCCCTCCCCATTTCATTACCCCATCTCCCCAGATTCACGATGGTTCACTCATCCACCGTTTTGTGCGACACTCTGCGGTTCACGACAACCACAAGGGCGAATACACTATTGTACAAGTACTTGTACCAGCGCTTAAACTCCTATTCTACCAAAACAGGCAGAACACTCCAGGGAGGGAGAAGAAAAGTCAGAAGTCACAGTACCTTAGTCCTAATGGATAGCGTGGCTTGGATCTCCTGATGGCATTTTTTAATGTACGGAGGTAGAGTACTGCGCTCGCTATTGTGCGAACAGGCAAAAGTGAGGGTTAAGAAATCGGATCTATTGCCGTAAGCCCTCGCCTCCTCCCGTTCTCCACTTCGCCAACTCGCTACCCCGACGAGCTAAGTGTGGTACACTTGTGGAGGTTTTTAGAGCAAAGTATTGTAATAAGAAGAAGAAAACTAACAAACACCGCCTCGAAGTAACGCCTCACTACCACTGTAGTATTCTGTAATCCTGTCCTGCAGCGAGGAGAGAATGCCGAACCCCCTTAGTCGGTGCGCTCAAACCACCGGGACACACCGCTGACAACGCCGATGGCCTGCTAACTACTGTACCTAGCCGAGCGAGGTACAATATTAGGGAAGGCCGAGCGCTGTAGGGGTAAACACCGGTCCTCGGTCCTCGAGGTTTTGCTATCCAGCCCTTTGTACTCTGTGGGTCGATATGCCTCCCGGGTATGAGACTTTGATCAGGTGGCATTGTGAAAGGTGTGGAGAGAATATTCTGCTCTGTGGTTGTTTATTTATAGTAGCTTATTTTTACGTTTCGCGCCTGGCGACAGAACTGAGGACGTTCCTGAGTCGGGAAATTTTGATTCACACTATGGGTGAGAGTTCGCTGAGGGTGTTAATGTGGGATTGTAAAAACGTTATCGTAGCTCGCTTGGGGGGGATTTTTCTTTTTTTTTTGAAAGCCCTTCCTTATCCATGGATGGATTTATATTGTATAGAAATACAATCAATCACACTAGGCATTTCGCGGGTTTCTTTTCTGTTTTTTCAAAAGTAAAAGCACTAGTATCATACACCCCAAACCTCTTCCGAAAGTTCTCCCGCCAGGCCCGTGTGTATTTTCGACATATGTACGGTGCTCTACCGCCACCACGGTAGAGTAGGGAAACCCTGGCAGGATGAGGGTACTCGAGTACTATCATACTTGTACTCCACAGACCTGCTAAAGGATTGTGGGGTTTCTGGTATGATGTCATGCAATCTTTCCACAACAGCTACCGGTATTAGCGTAGCGGGATGACCTGGGGATTCGCATCTTAACTATTCTCAGGGAGTGTGGGAAGGACATTTATGGTACACACGACCTGTGTCCTCCGGGTGAGCATACCACCACCTCCAATTGCGTGACCCCAGATTGAGCCCAGGGGTCCTGCACCAGTTTACCAGGAATGCTAAGCTCACCCCAAAGCGCGAATTTCTCCTTCCATCCCGCCCTCAACTTCGACTGCTAAACCAGGTTCTATCAATGAGTTATATTACATTCCTCCATCTGCTCAGTCGTAGCGCATACCGCGATACCATACCCCATGAAACCTCCACCTCAACTGGCCTTTTCCGATCGATCGTTGTGATTCCTGGCACTCGTGAACTAAAATTCTTGTTTGTGATGTCTTTCGCATGCTTCTTTTCTCACATGCCGCCGACGAGTGTTACTAGTTGGTCTACCAGGTAGCCTGCTGGATATTGACACAGTACGATTGAGCTTAAGGCGATCAATTTCTTTATTGGGGGGATGGGAGGGTGGGAATGTCGGACTTTTTTTGTTTCGCGTTGTGATTGTGATACTGACATCTTAGAATCAACTCTCAGGGCCATTGAATTCTACCGGTGGTCCCGGGCGGTTGCCAAGCCGGACGAGCCAAGTCGGGAACAGAGTAATTCCGAGACAGGAAAGGCTGGCTTGGCGGTTCCTGGGTGGAGCAGACCACAAATGTCCATAGTCAGCGATAAAGTGCTCAAATGATGTTGTTGGTCCTTGGAGACAACCTTCTTTTTCCTTCACATGGTTCGCTCAAACACAAATACTCTATAGTACAAGAGGTACAGTACACCAACGGTATATCTCAGTGGATTGTAACTTGTATCTAAAGCAGTGGTGGGCTAATACACTATCTAGGGGAATTACCACCTTATGTGTCCAATTTCAACTCGGCCATGGGAATACCGTACAGTATGATACTTGAACGAGTGGGGGTCGTTTGGAAACCCCTGAGCCCTCTTGGCGTCTAAGAACAACAATAGTTTATCTGTTGCCTTAACAATCCTTTAGCCACAAATTCCAAAGATATCTAAGAGAGACAACAATGACTAAATCACATTTCACGACTGTCTAACACCGACTCGGCTGCCGAGAAGTGAGTGGAAGATTTTGGCACCCCCCTTTCACCCATTTTGCAAAATGATATAACTTCACGGGCGTGTATGAAGCATTCTCAATAGAGCTCAAAATATATTGTTGATTGAAAGAGAGTCTATCTTCCAACAATTTTTTTGTGCCAACAAATTGTTGCCAAGAATGGCTGAGGCATGTTTAGTTAGGTAGCTTAAGTGATATCATGCTTTCATTTAGTGTCGGTTGTGGTATGTCTGCAATACCCGTAACTCCCAGCTAATGTAACCTCGAGTACAGAAAGGCTACCCTATCCAATAAAATCTCATCAAAGTCCCCGCTACCGGTAAGACCTATCCCCTAGTTTACCCCAGAAAAAACGTTCGTTGAGTTATTGAAGTAGGGTACTGTTTGTGCAGAATTGGTGGGGGGTCAAATTTTCCGCCCACCCACCACCCCACTAGTTAGACCAGTGCTATGGGCAAACAGCCACCAAACGTTGTTTCACCTATGAGCACAACTATCATACCCGGGAGATGTTTTCGTCCAACCTCACCTAACTATTCACTATCTTTCTCCTAGGTATCATACCTGTGCAATACAGTACGATATTATGTGCAACATCTGTGTTCAGGTTCGGCCGTGTCCAATTAGCAGGGCTCCCGGGTAATACCTACCATTGGGGGGTCTGCACGTTGACCCCTGCACATCATAGACGTTCTGCAAGATTTGGAATAGCACTATACCATGCTACGTATTCTTAGCAGGAGCTCTGGCATAGTTACCCGGGGGCTCAAAGGGGACGGATAGAAGATAGGGGGGGCTGGGGGGTAGGGGGAAGAGTGGATAGATATTGCCGATTTGAAGTTATTGTCCATGAGGAAGACTTGGGGGATATTGGCCAAGGTCCTGAAAACGAAATTCTTGCTTTTGATTAACTATATCTAAATGGGCCCCTAGGGCCATCTGCTCCAGACTCTTGTTCATCCCTAGACTCCAACCCCATGGAGATCCTGTGGCGGGTTCTTAAGAAGTGCATCAAAGAACAAGAACACTTCCCCAGAACCCAAGCAGAAACGCATTAGTCAATACAACAGGAATGGGGTATGCTGGAACCCACAGATTGGGACCCGCGTATTAATAATTTGCCTGATGGACTCCGGGAGTATAGAGACCTAAATGGCTTGCGGACTGGGTATTAACTATACACCATCTCCCCTCCTTCGAGGATCTACTCGTAGAAGAGCATTTCTTTTGTTATAGTGCTAGGAACGGGAGTCGGTTATTGTTAGTGTCACTATTCCACAAGTGACTTTTGGCGCTAGGATGGTGCGGATCAAGCTCCTAAGAAAACCTCCTCTAGTTTCTTAACGCGGTTTAAATAGATTTTCCCGGCTCCAAGTAACCTCCAAATCGCCGATTTCGGTTATCCCCTAGACAAACTCGAATCAATTACTGCCTTGAGACCGACTTGATTCCAATCGCGGCAGACTCACACTACTAAGCTTTTGCTTCCTCTCTCTCTCCACTTCGTTTATCCATTCTAAATCTCAGCTCCGATTTGCAAGGAGGTTTGGCCACCCTCTAGCAAGTATTATTTTTTCCTCTTTTATGTAAAATTATTGTTTCACTGTTTAACCGTGCAAGAATATCGCGTGCAGGAAAATCCTATCGTGCGTGCAAAACCCCTTATCCTAAGCGCAGCAGGGAAAACCACACTATCGGAAACGCACAGACGCATATATAGTATTGCCAATTCTGGATGAATCAGATGAAGTAAATCGTTCATTCCTTCGCTTTGAACAGCCTAGTGGACAAATAGAGCCCCCGACACATCATTTCTGTATTGAAAGGTAACTTTACCGCCAGCGCTGCCTGATAAAGCCAAAGTCCTAGCTCATATCAACCATTGTAATCCGACTAAACCTAAAAACTCCAATATATCTCTGGGCTATCAATGTTTTCAAGGAGGTGCCTAGTGTTTTGTCGTCCTCACCACAAACTTTTGGTTTTGGAAAATTCACACACTCGCCGGACCAGGTACCAGCAGTGCAAACACGGGACGTTGCAGATGGAACGGGATGGCGGTAGACACCGATTATGCATACTAGATCCGCATTAGCATTGTTTGGAATTTAGGGATTGTGGTGGATATCTTACGTTTGATTATATCAACCCTTTCTTATATGTCTTTCACATTTTTCGCCGACACCCTCTATAAATACCATGCGCAGACATATGCGCTCCTTCACTTGTTGGGTGATATTAATCATTACTCATTCCTTTGTCACTCTCTTGCCGCCCCCCCGAACAGAAATGAATACGCCGGCACCCAGACACTTGCCGCACAGACTCCATCCACAATTTCTTCCAATATTTTTGGGGTTGAAGCCACCTTCCAAGGGGTATGCGACGAAACCGCAAAACCACTCATCATAGCGTATAACGGATGGTCTGCTTTGCCATCCATCCTACCATAGCTCTCGTCCACCCTATCACCAAAGTCCTTAATCCTTTGTTTCATATCCCGCTGAACGTCGTCAAGGTGACCAGGTTCGTAGCTCACTATAGCGAAAAGCTAACTAGATATCAGCACGATATTAGTATCCAAGGAGGATTTCCAAGCTCACTATTTCCAGCTGTCCAAAGCTCTCCCGGATATGGAACTCAGTAGGGCTACCGGACTGAAAGCCTACTGTAGAGTGGGTTGGATAGTCTACTCGGCAGGGGAGCAAATATATTTCCCTATTGGCTATTATTGTCGGTATTGGGCGACTAGGCCCCCAGTTAGAGCAGTTTATAAGCTAGTAAAACTTCAAACTCACCGGAGTAGTACTAATCGCCCTGCGAAAAGGGATTGGAGAGGGTGGCGATGAGCACCCATAAGTTTTAATGGCTGGCATGCAACATGAACATGATGATTTCTTGCTACCTTTGGATTCTGGTAAATTCAGCAAGCAATTCTTGAATACTGTAGCCAACAGCTGAGACAATGTGATCACAGTCAGTCCCACCTAGTCGCGGTGCCGCAGATGCTTGCTTGTTGTCGTGCGTATTCTCTGGTGGTTGCTGGTTGTCGTTGCTCGCCGTGGTTGCTTTTTGTGCTTGATCACCGGTCATCAAATTGATAGGCAGAAGGAACCCCGGCCCCGATTGTGCCGAGGAAAGCTCGGTGGTCCTTCCGCAAGCGCCAAGAAGCGCTAGCGGATTCAAAGTTGCAAAGAAGGCCTTCGGTGATCGAACCCGGGGGTTCGAGGGGGGAGGTTAGAATCGGGCCTCCCGAAAATGGGGTTCCAAGGTGGGGTTCTCTAGTCTTTTAGTAAGCAAAAATAGAAGGAAATATTTATCGCTCAGAAGCGGGGAAAGTAGCGCCGATTACCAAAGATTCCACAAGCAATAATCATATCTGTCCTATCGGCAAATTTGGATCCGGCACGTGTACAAATACAGTGCCATCTTGAGAAAACTGGAGATACTTGCTAATTTCATGGATAAAGCACCTTAGTGCCAAGGATTCGCGCTTTAGTAGGGCCTTGGCATTAAAGCCTCCGGATAGTAGCTACTCATGAGACTAGAGTGATTGCGCCCTCGTGCGTAAGTGAATATTAGAAGTCAGAAGAGAGAAGACTTGGCAGCCATGCCGAGGCAACGGCAGAGAAAAGCACGGAATATGTGATGACAAAAAGTTCTTGCGGCAAAGTAGTTTTCTTCCTTTTGAAATATCCGGCAAGAGTTCTCGGTTCTGCCATGACTTCTAACTTTCCCGGGTGGGGCGCTATCACTATGATCAGAAAAAGCGGTTAATGCAGCCATGTTTTCTTCTGATCGAGAAGGGGTTCTATCTTATAATTCCCCCGGTTCGCAAACCTGTCCCAATTCCTTTGTCGGTTTTTTGATGCAACCTCCCCCCTCCTCTGCAACATTGAATGACGGCCTTAGAAACCCAGACTCTCGCCGTGTCTTCTGGGGGGGCTGGGAGAGCCTACCGGTATCTGTATGGTGCGGGATATCTTTTGGGGCGCATGTGCAGAACAAAAGAGAAAGCATTATAACTCTAATTGGTCAGCTCGCCCGGAAGACCTGAATACACCAATGCTCTGAGGGACAAAATCGTAACGCTAAAATCGAAATGGCCTGGCTGAACTACAAGTTTCCTTTAACCGGAAGCAAAGGGCAGAAAGCAAACTTGAATAATATCATACTACCAATGTAGTTCCCCACACTACTACCATCATGTCAACTAATATCAACTCTAAAGGACACCTCTAATTATTGACTGCAAAATTTGGATCCCGGGCCAACCTTTGATGACCAGTTATATATTCAAGATAGTCTCAGATTCTTGGTTGAGGGCTCATTTCTGACTAAATTTGTCCTGGTAGTTATGGTAGCTTAAAGCGGACTTTTTATCTGTGGTAAATAATGACAGAAAGTTCATGTCATGATACTTGTATCTTTTATTTTAATCTTGATTTTCTTCAATTATATTGCTCAATCTTCTCCCATGCTTGCCAAGAACAGTCTTGGCACTACCGACACCCTTGCAACCTGAGCATTACAAACGAATCCTGCCAGGTTCACCCAGGCCCTCGCCCGCAAATCGGCAAGGGACTGGGTTTCCGAGCCAACAGCGGGCATGATGAATACCGGAGGGTGAACAGGGAGGGATCAGTAGCAGCTGGTTTTTTTTTTCCTCGTTACCCTACTTTGACGAATCAGCTCCCTGCCCGCTTAATATCCCTGTTAGTCAGCCGCCGGTATTCAGCCCCGGTTGAAGACAATAATGGATATGCATATCATATTCCATATCTATGTGCCATATGAGAACAGCACTAACCCAACTCCTCACTCAATAATGAGAACTCTACAGAGGTGAGCTTCTGAACCCTCCTCTAAATTGAGAATATATGGCGAAGAACCTTTAGCCCGACCAGGCGGGAATCCATACCGACTGAGTGCTTGTGCGAAAGCCAAGTTATGGCGCAACGGGCCTTGGATTTTGCTGCGCTTTTCCGTTGATGTGCACCATAACTTAATTTACGCCCAGGTAATAGTGCCTTGAAATTCCAGGCATGGTCTCATAGAGGTTAATTCCTAGGCAACCCCAGCATTATAACAAGTTAGAATACTAACGTAAAGTATACCAGGTTATCACTTTCTGTTACACTCTTTACATAAGGTATCATATCGACCAAATTTCAACATGTGTAAGACTCCAAGACTTAAGTTGTCACAGTTAGCTAAGGCTTCTATTGAGGAGATATTTCGAAATAGATATCTTAATTTATGCGAGACTCTTCACTCACGTATTCGCTCCCGTCAGGTGTGTAGGTACCTTGATCGTTTGAACTCCGTTGAGGATTTATAGCCTGTAGCCCTTAGATCCGTTATGACAATCAGGAATACCGCTTGATTTATTCCATGGTGATCCCTTCATGATAGTAAGATATCCGATACCCCGAGCATGGCTTTATATCCTCAAAGGTGAGTATTCGCTGTGGTGCGTTTGACTTTATAAAAATTTAATATCTAATTAATCGCAGTGTCTACTCACTCCACCCCGGCTATCAACTATTCCCTCCGGAACCGATTTCGTGGAGCTGTTCGATTACTAATATTATGTATCCTATTTAATTCTTTCACAAATATTTTATTTCCTATCGATCTTATAACCTCCGGTGTGACTGTCAACTTAGGCAAATACTCCAATAGAGAGCTCCACTTCTAGGAGGGACCCAAGAGTGTCATGGTAATCACCGATTGCATGGGTAGCCTTACCACAATTCTCTTTTTTGGTGCAACAGCAAGCGAAACACCATCTTTCGGTAGCGTCGAGTTCCCCAGCATAGTCCACTTCTACTTGGTCATTATACCTACTTGCCAAAAGAGTTTGTTGACAATATGTCTTTCAAGCGTGTATACCCTCCTACACTACTGGCAACCATGGCCTCAAGGTGAGATGGAACACAACAAACTCAACAGGAATGTGAACTTGGACACTAAAATAAAGGTGGCGAATAATAGTAGTCTCCGGCGGGAACCTATAACCTAGGGGAGACGAAAGAAAGAGCAAATGGATGAAGCGGTCGGGGTGTAGTCCAAGCACAACTGAACGCGAGATGTTGATGAACTAGACGATCAATAGAGACGCTAGCTAAGGACAGCACCAAGGATGTATATATCTCCGTCAACGGTCAATATCTCCGAGAACTAATAGAGGGCCCCGTGAACTAAAACAGTTGAACGGGGCACTTCCGACAATGTAAAAAAAATCTGCGGAAAAACCAACAAACCAAGTGAATAATCCATTGTCACACCGGAGGCTCTTTGGCCACCACAATAATGCCAATGCCCGTTGCCGAATGACATACTACCAAACAATAAACTGAAGCAACCACCACAAACCTGATCCCCCATGGCAATGGATCCCAAAGAAACAAGGCCAACACCCAATCATATGCCTCCCAGAGCATGATGTGGAAACAGCAATCTACCATTGTATTCCTAATAACCGCACATGTCAAACTCAGGCGCCCTATACCTTCATGCCCTAATCGCATGCCCTACCAGCAACCCGGCATATTCAACCACAATACAGACAAACATTCATAACTGGACCCCGGAGAAAATTGCCTCTCGCCGGGGGCCAAACTCTGGTGAAGTTGCCGAAGCAGCACCAGCTCCCGTCACATCTGTATCCACTACCTGAATAACATAAACCATAGAGCGTAATTTTTCTCCTCAGCTAGTTCTGGCTTTGTCTAAAACTAACCAAGCCCCCTCGTATTGCCAGCCGGCCTTAGCCATTCGGAGCATTGAAGGAGGTATTCGTACTCGCCACGATACCTCAAAATTCTGCTAAATGCGCAGTCTGTCCACGCTTTCCTCCAAACTCTCCTTTGGAACTAACTCCTTTTGTTCGGGATATTAGAGGGGTGTCATAGTTGAGGTTGTGCTTACCCCACAATTGGTTGCACCGCTACCGATCGATTGTGCCAAAGGACTAACTTATCCCCGCACTTATCTGTAATCAGCCCTTATCGAACTTCACCCTGAACCGCTGCAAATCGTACAAGAACCAACCCTAGTAAATAGGTGGTAAAACCACAAGATCATCGAAAAAACACATGCCAAACCGGCCAAATTCACCCTGGGTACGGTCCTGGGTCCGGCGGGATCTCCGGCTAAGCTCCGCGAATAAATATGATAAATACGGGGAACGGTACGCCATTGCAATGGAGATGGGCCGACTCGGTGCGCGGTTAGCGGCTCCCATTTTGACGAGCCAACTCAAAGAAGTAGATACCGGGTCTGATCTGGTCAGTTGCTGATATAGTTTTAGGTGTGACAACCTACGCAGTTCTCTCCGGTGTGGGGAAAAAAAATGAGTACAGTACTCGAGTAGCAGTTGAGAGCGTAGGTTTTGGGAAGCCTACCTTACTCTTCGCATATTGTGATAAGTTTACACTTGTATGGATAAATTTTCCAGGATCGAGAGCGAAGCATGCACGCCGGAATGAAAGTTCATCCCAATAAGTAAAATTGCCAAGCCCGCTGCACGTCGCATGGCAACCCCCGGCCTAATTCCAACTGGTAAGAGATTCTCAGTTCATGTTCTGCATACCCAGCTGCTCTGATATGGTGCTGTTCAGTGGTGTACTGCACCTGCCTTTGATTGCACTCTATTACTCGAGTATACTCACTAGATCTTAACTTCTAGCACCACTCCCTGTATCTCAGTTCTAAATACCAGAGCAAAGGATAGCCAAAAGATCCATTTACCAAAGAAGTCAATTTACTTTGCGGGTAGAGGACTTCCAACCCTACCATCCAAAGTTAATTATTGTGGGTGCCGACGCTCGTATGTTATCGTACTTACCATCCTCTTCCCAGGTGTGTTGCAAGGAATCCAGCGAATATTTCCAAGCCCCCACAACTAACCATTGTTTTGGGAATATGGGCAACCTTCCTATGGTAGTCACCGGATAGCACAAGAACACACTCCTCGTAGCACTTAATCAAAGTTAGAGAAGCGAGGGATTCAAAAGTGAGGCCAATGGTGCTCAGAGAATTTTTACCGCCTCTCCCCTGTTCATTCACCCCGCCCTGCGACTGGGGTTTCTTTTAGCTGAGGGGTTGTGTTGGGCGTGGAGATTGCGTGCGGTTAAAAGCCTTCAACTAGCCTCATTCGCATGCCCCGGAGAATGAAAAGATACCTCATTCTCGGTCACGAAACCACCATACCGGTACCGGGGTATTTCTAAAGGAGAAGAAAAAGAAACATGGATTGATCATGAGCAATCGAGGTCGCTCAGTTCATCTCCATTCAGGAGCCCCCCTCCCCCCGGGCACCCCGCCTCTGAGGGCCCTTTGGGGATAAGTAATCGAAGGGCCGTTGGTTTCACACTCTGGGTAGGCGACATGTGCTTCCGTGTGTGATACTTCGCTACTTATCGGTAATACCCATGAGCCCGAAAGTATACTAGGGTTTGGTGCCGGGGAAAACGTGTGAGATGTGACACGACAGTACCATCAGCCTGTTACTGAATATTTGGTTATAAAGACTCGACTACCTCGCTACCGGTTCGAATGTTCCTCCTCCACCCTTTCTTGGTGTGCTCAATTCCTTTATACCCTTTGGGCTGAGAACACTCTCGATTCGAGAATAGGAGTTCGGGAGCTTCCTTGCGCAAAATATTCACTATGGGGTACCGAGTGAGGAACATCTATGCCATTTGCTCTTTCGCAGCCATTGGTGGTGGTCTTTTCGGTTTCGATATCAGTTCCATGGCTGGTATACTTGGAACCAATGCCTATAAGAATTACTTCGGTAATCCCCTGGGCGCTAGGGTAGGTTTGTTCTCTCTAGATTGTTAGTTTTATTTTATCAGCCTAACTATTACGGTTAGCAAGGAGCTATCACCAGTGCGATGCCAGCTGGTTCGCTGCTTGGTTCCCTCGTGTCTTCCTACCTCGGAGATTACTTCGGCCGTAAACAGGCCATCCAAATCGGAGGCATTATCTGGATCCTAGGATCAACGTAGGATTGCCCCAAGGAGTAATACTAGGAGGAGGTGCTAACGGAAATCACAGAATCCAAGCAGCTGCCCAAAATGTGGGCATGTTGGTAGTCGGCCGTATTATCTCTGGAATTTGTGTCGGTATAACTTCTACGATTGTCCCCGTCTACCAATCCGAGCTTGCACCCAAAGAAGTTCGTGGTCGAATGGTCTCCCTTCAACAATGGGCTATCACCTGGGTATACCCTCTCGGTCCCCTCAAGTTCCCAAAAATGTATATCTAACTTCACTTTGAAGGGTATTTTGATCCAATATTTCGTTCAATATGGTGCTTCCTTCTACGGAGGTGGCCCCACCAATAAGCACCAAGGCCCAGCCGCATTCCGCATCCCATGGAGTATCCAGATTATCCCCGCTGCCATCCTCGTTGGAGGCATGTTCTTCTTCCCCGAATCTCCACGTTGGTTAGCGGTTAAGGATCGGTGGGAGCAAGCTCTTCGTGTCCTGGCCGATGTCCACGGAAACGGGGACCTGAACAACCCAGTCGTTTTGGCAGAGTACCAGGAAATCGAGGACATTATCCGATTCGAACGTGAGGAGGCAATTTCATCATTTGCCGAACTTGCCAAGCCTAGGATTCTCAGGCGAGTTGTTCTTGGTATGAGTATCCAGATGTGGTCTCAACTTTGCGGCATGAACGTCATGAGTAAGCTCTCCTAGAGGATCTGCATAGAGCAGGATTTTCCTGACAGTCTAATAGTGTACTATATCGTCTACGTTATGGAGGGTGCTGGTATCGGGGACCCTCTTCTTACCGCTTCCATTCAATACATAATCAACGTTGTCATGACCGTTCCTGCTATCATCTGGATGGACAAGTGGGGTCGCCGTCCCACCCTCCTGTTCGGTTCTTTCGCCATGATGTCCTTGCTCTTGATCTCCGGTTCTATCCAAGGAGTGTATGGTCATCCCGAAACAGATCCATCCTCTGCCATCACCTGGATCATGCAAAACAAGGGGAGTCAATCCAAGGCCGTCGTCGCTTGCTCTTATCTTTTCGTCGCCACTTTCGCAATCACCTGGGGCCCCGTTTCCTGGACTATGCCTGCTGAGGTCTTCCCCAACAAGGTGCGGGCCATGGCTGTGTCCCTCTCCACCGCATCCAATTGGACCTGGAACTGTGTTTTGGCCTTCGCCGTCCCACCACTACTCAGAACCATCAATTGGAAAATGTACATGATCTTCGCTGCCTTCAACTGTGCAGCCTTCGTTCATATGTTTTTTACGGCACCTGAGACAAAGGGTGTTACATTGGAGGAGATGGACGACGTCTTCGATGTTCGTAGCTCCATTAATCGCTTCTCTTTCAATGCGTCTGTTTTTTGTTTTGTTTTGTTTTTCTGACTAATCTCCCTTCTCAAACAGAGTGGCCGCCCACCCTGGAAAACCCGGTCCCCGGTGTCCCGCCTCGACAACCTCCAGAAGGACATTGCGGCAGGAAACGTCAAAGTCGACATCGGAGCCGCCACTGGGCGCCGCACCGAGATTCACCAGGTCCCCTCCAAGGAGTAGTTTTTTTCTTGCATGTCCACGAAGGAAAGGAAATATTGTGTAGCTTCCTATTTCGCCTCGAGCGATATTAATTATTTTTCTTACAAAAAAACCTGCAGGAATGTGAATAGGTTTTGAGCGATTAATTCAAGAAGGACGGGAATGATTACACCTAGAAAGCATATTGTTTTCCTGAGAGAATTAGTACGTCACGGAAAGTCGACGGAGTGCACATCTTTCACGAGCCGACGCCATCCCGAAACTTTCCATTTTCCCGAAATTCTACCCGCGTCATTTCCAGAAGCGCGAAGAAATCGTTGAGGCTCCCTTCCACCACATTATGCAGCCCAAGCTCCCGGTTACAATCAAGGTGCACGAAAGAAGGAAAAAAAAAGATTCCGATCCCTTTACGAACCCTTTCCGGGACATCCGAACCCTTGAAAACCTCTACTATGTCTCGTCGTCTTAGTCAGCAAACAGGCATAAAGCCACTCACCCACACACACATTCCCGTTGGCTCTCCAAGTTTTTCCGTACCGTCATAGTGTTTCACAATCAACTCAAAAAATTTCTATCAAATGTTATTAATGTACCCGAGGTCCTTGGAGCATGTGAAGTAAACAGAGGCATACGGAGAGAAAGTCAATGACATGTTTCAGGGGGGGGGGTACGGACAGATCACAGAAACTCTCTACTCAAACCCCCTGATCGACGATAGCAGTGACCCACTTTCCAGAAGTGATGACTATCATCACCCACAGTCGGGAGTATAGACCTGCAGAATCAGCCAGAATTGTAAAAATGCTACCTAATTGGTATGATACTGTAGATCTTTCTCTGCCCCGAAGAATTGAGCCTCAGTGGGTTAGGGTTATAACCCTCATCACATCCAGCAGTTCAAAAAGTTGCTATGATGGACATCCTGTTTGATTCTTGGAAAATTTGGGCTTTGGGTGGATATCAGGGGCGTAGGCAGGCAAAAACAAGGAAACCTAGGCTTATCCCGAATGAGTCTGTAGAAATAGGCTTGTGTTATGGCTGCAGGGTCGGAATCCAGCGGGGCATGATAGAACACGAAATAAATTTTGAGCTTCGTTTTTGAACCGACAATGTGAGGCTAGCCTCCGGGGAGCCATTATTGCACAGTCCTGCATATCCTCCTCCTCGCTTTAGCGCGCACCACGGTTAAAGGCTCGCCAGAGGAAAGCATTCCCGCTGCGACGGGGGTGCGACCCAACACCGGATACATCTGCGGTATGACAATTCAGGAGGAATTTTTCATAATAGTGTGACGGGAAATAATCTTCTCCTGGTGTGACGGTACGGGATGCCTTGATGGGCCTTTGGGATTATAATGGGACAATTCTATTCTTCAACGAAGAAAGTGCTCCATTCTCTCCATAACATCTGCTCATCACAAAGTGTCGGTCTCTTCCAGTATCTGTACTGTCTGGCCCACTGTGCGGTTTCCAGCACAAAAAACGCCCCAATTGCATCCAGGCGCCCATTCACAAATTGCCAATGCCAACGCTCGAGTATAGTAGTGCACAAAAATACAGCACTCCATCCCCTACTATACACTCCCGAGAGAGCTGTTTATTTCCCCGCTCGGAGACGGCCAGACTCTATTAGCCATACGTGATGAACCAATCACACATGGCCACACTTGTCCGAATTTGTTCAGGTTAACTGTAAATCAAGTCCGGTTACTGGGAGCTGAGTACGAGCGGTCACTGTCATCTCCACAATACCGGGGGCTTCGGGTGTTGAAATAATAATTACCGCAACAAAATCATAATAGGATAACCCTCCTAGCTTTTTCAACCCATTGACACTTTTCCACGCCCACTAGAGAGAAACCCAGCCCCCGAGCTCACAGAAAATTTTGGCTTTGCTGTTGCTATGGTATGCAGCTAGCATCGCATTGCCGGATATGGTGGAACGCCAGCTACTCCCGGCAGGTTAGAAATACGAAGCCTCGTCTGGGGAGTTTTTTTTTTAACCGAATTGAATCGAGGGGATATAGAAGCTGCACCGTCGTTTCTGCCTCGCATTTTCTAGTCCAGCGGCGTACCCGGCTGCTCCGTCATGTCCGGAGAGCCGCCGGGCCCGGAAGCGCGATACCAATCAAGGTTCGATCGGAAAGGTTTCCAGCTCGCTACAGGTATTCCAGGTCCGGAGTTTGAGCGCTTGAAATGCAACGGGGCGACCAACCTAAAACATTGCTGCAGCTTCGCCAAGAGGACTAGCTAGTTCCGAGCCGGTTGTGTTTTCATGAGTAGCATTAGAAGAAAGAGGGGATTCGGTGCTCACGAGAGTCGTTGAGATCCAACTATCATAAATTTACTTCCCTCTTTTTATTACCACTAAGCATTGAAGAATATCCACTTGACAAAGCGACAGATAGAACAGTGGGATATTCGCCCTTAACTTCTTGTTTCCCCCCCTGAATTTCTTCTCCCCGGCGGCCCGCCCTTTGATGTCTGAGGACATACTTGTACGAGTCGATTGGAGATAATGTGATTCATCCCACACCTCACTTTGAGAATCTCAATATCTCGCACAAGGATCGGGGACCAGATGACAAAGGGTGATGTCAACTACGGGGGTACTAGATGCATCGCCGGAGTTTTTTTTCCGGTAGCTCAGGATGGTGAGGGACAAATGTGATCGGAAAGGGGACATTCATTCTGGCTCAGGGATAGTATGTTAATTTGCAAAGCGTGGCTCCATTCTAGGGTAACCCCCAGGTAGGCCGTGTGAACCCTTCAGCGAGTTGACACCCTCAGAGATGCGAGACTTGGCAGCAAAAGCTCCCCGATTTATGATATCCATAACTACAGTAGCAAGCCAAGCCATGGCCCGTCTCGCTGAGGGTTCCCTCGGTCTAAATCAGTACGAGTATTGATTATTTTTGCCAAGGGAATTATCAGTAGTTACTTGTAACATGTCCCTGACACTTCCCTGCAATCACTTATATGATATGATATCATATCATACCAAAAGTTTAACCAATTTCTAGGCTAAACCCCAATATCTTCGTGAAAATTTGAGATAAGCTACAAGTGAGGCTGATAGCTACATCCGTCACGTGAAACCTGATAAGAAAATTTGGTGAGCCTTCTTGTGTGTGCCCAGATACGACACGTGACTGACATATCTATCGGCCTCACTAATATGATAGGCTACCACTACTCGACTAGTTTCTCCCTACTACGTATGAGTAGAGAATCCACCCCATATAATAGATTAGTAATTCTCATGGGAGTGGTTATTGAAAATCCTTTTCTGGACAAATAACTCTAGCTACTGCAGATGTCACTCACCACATATGCAACGAGATATTCCCATAATAGTTCAACCCACATCATAATATCCTCCGAAGAGCGCACTTTCGACTCAGAGCGCACAAAACGAAAGTGTAAGTCGGAAATCAACAGACAACCACATCATCACCACCCTTCTCCCGATCTGGTGGCCTTTCTGCTAGGCCCCTCTTTTCGCCCACATTCGGGGTCATCTCCAGCACCTCCAAGACCTGGCTAAAATAAAAGGACAAGTCAATTGATCCTCGTTCCGAAGGGTTAAACCTACCGCCGGGGCGCCACATCGAACAGCCCAAGGCGCCTAAGCTCTGGCGGTACGGGTTTTCCGAGCGCCTTGGTATCTAAAGCATTGACCGAGCCGGGCCAGATCAGTTCTGGCATCCTCTGTGGGGTACGTATTATGATATCACAGCTTTCACCGTATTCACGACGAACTGGGTGGGTGACGAACGAGGATATTTAGTCAACAAAGAGGGAAATGGTCAAAGTAGGGTAATAAAAATTACTCGTCCCTGATGTGTCCGCCGCCGGGCCCCCAGTTTCGCCGTGGGTAATGTGAAGACTATTGATTGTGCAGTGCGTGCAACTGAAACCGAGGCCCGGGGCAGAGGTGGTTTAATACCGGAACAACACAACGTGCCTAAGGGTGGGCGTTCCATGAAACGGGGAATCAGTGGTACCGTACCGGTAAAGTCGCGTCGGGAGGCATGTCGGTCGTGTCGGCAGGAATGTCTGGAAGTGGGATACGCAGAGTGTTACCAGGGTTCATTGCGTGTTATTATAACCACCATCAGCAGATCTGCTCAAATAAAGCTTGGTTAAGGACTGTGCACGAGTACTTGTGTCTGGTAATTCGGGGACTCTTGTGCATATCCGCGTTCTAGATCAGCCCTTTAGCAACATACCCCCCCAACACCATTTGAGGTGGTTAGCGGCTCAGCGGCAACCAACCTGACCTCAGGCGGGAGGTATCATACTCGTACAGGAACTTCCCCCAGGGATCCGCAAAACACCGGCATATATCAAAAAAATCTATGCCTACAGGTATCCGTATACGAGCTGTTGGAAATTGAAGTAGACGGAGGAGATAAAACCAGTGGTTGTTGCAGAGATAATGATAGAAAGGAGGGTTTTAGGTAGTGGATGAAGATAGCTCTGATGAAGATGAAAGAGCTTCGTATTGTATGTGTAGACAATAGAGAGAAGAGAAGCGAGGAGAGTTTCGTACAGGAAGTAAGGAGTGGAGATGGTTAACTTCGGAGAAAGAGGGGAAAAAAGAAGGAAAAACATATGAAGGGTGTACTGTACTCGAGTAGGTATGAATGGTGTTTGACTCTTTCCAGCCAAGTGCGGGGCTACCGTACCTACACCCTACTTATAAGGCCACAGATGTCAAGCCCCATTTGAAACCCGACTGCCTCCCCGCCACACCCACTGTGACATGAATGGGTCTGAATGTTTCACCTTAGACTAACACAATACCGGTAGTATGATTCTTGAGTTCCAAGATCTGTGAGACACACAAGTATCATGCTCGCCAATCCCATGATATTGTTCCTGTGAACTCGAAAGTTCCCACAAGCTTCCACATCTGCTTCTGCAGGGGCTGGCTCACTACACTGTCTCGTTTGGTTGTGTTGCTGTGCTCGGTGCAATGCTTTGTTCAGTGTGGGGTTCTGTACGAGTACAGTATCGTACGAGTACTTGTACTCGGGAGTCTAACCGTGCCAAGGTTCCTACCGAACACTCACTGCCAAATCGCAACACTTCTCCGAAAAAAAAAAAAAAAAAGACCGTTCAACAAAGAAAAAAAAGTATTTAAAAATTGCTTCCATGAAACCTATGCAGCTTTTTAAAATAATCATGAAATCATGAGATCTCAATATGGGCTCAAAAATAAAATTTGCCTTGAGCCTAATCTGGCGTTGAGTTGTGCGGCGATTTACCAGTAGAACTGCGGGATGTTCCCCAATGGGCAGGAGCCTTGGCACGGTTACAGGGTCGGTAATGTGTTCGGTGCTTGCATGTTCTATTCGGTGAAATGTTTTCGCTACGATACCGGTACAAGTACGAGTAGGTCAAATTCTCCTTCCCCCGCTGATTGAACTCCTCATGCCGTTTTCCCCGAGCCCACACCCAGCAAGCGAGAAAGACAGGGTAATATTAGGATGTAGGCAAATTGTAGAGGCCATGTTAGATAAATGCATTTTTCTTTAAGTGCATTTATTGACAAATTAGTTAAACAATCAAATTATAACAGTAGGGAGAACAATTCATTGTCTTCACTACTTTTTACAACTCCCAGGATACAGGGTTCACTGTTTTGGTATCATGTGGGTGCGTTTCAGCAAAGACTGGGAAACTTCCTTTTTGGTGGTCTTGAGTTAGCGGCACTTTTATCATAGTTTACATAGCAACCACTTCCATGTTGAAAAGTTCTAAGTAGGTACGCATCATACCCGAGACGCCCGGAAAAAAATGGCCCCCGAGAAGATCCCTATCCCCCCGTGTTAGTCACGTTTGAAGAAATATACTTGAGAGATCAGTGCCTGGCTTCCAATTCAGCATCTCTATCAAAAGAAAACTCTCTCCAGGCTCCTGTTGAGAAATGGAAGGCTTGTGTTACGAGCTGGTCGCGTTCCTTCAGTCTTCATTAGGGGGCGCTCGCAGCTGGGCAGGTGGCGAACCTAGATCATTAAGGGTAAATTTCTTGTTACCCTACCTTGATGAATTCCCTTTTGGCCCCGCAAGATACCCCTATTCTTCACCCGCCTAGTTTCGTCGCGCCTAGTGAAAACTCTACCATAATACTTGTATGATACCACTTATTTTGACCAGAATCGACATCAACACCCCTGCTCCATGCTGATCTCTTATTCCCGGCCCTCGAACGAATCCCGGTACTCGAGTACCTGTAAAAGTTTTGGGTTACTCGAGTATCTCAAAAGTGCGCATCTCGTATTCGGTCTTGGCAGGGACGGCTCCAACCAATGGCTTCGATGTAGAAGAATCTCCTGTCTTAATATTCGTGTCACCGGAAATATTACTCTAGTAACCACTACCCGCATGGGGCGGGGCCAGGGAGGTCGGAACCTCCGATAATAAAGTCTCCGTAGAGGCCACCACTTGTTTTCTCTTCCTTAATCCCCTTCACGTCGCTCGTTTTCTCACGCTCCTTTTTCTCTTTACAGCGGGTTAACATTCGCTGCCCCCCATCTGTCAAAATGAGTGAATTGACGGTTGGTCAAGTGTCTGGTATAATCAATCTTTGTGTTGTTATAGGTGGGTGACATTTGGGAGCCTCAAGAATTGATGAGGAGCTGACCAGATGATTTAGTGCAACTTACACTCCCTCTTGCATTCGTCCTAATTCTTGTGGCATTTTTGGAAAATGAAAACAATGCCGTAACGTGGTATGAGACGCCTTTAATTTTTTTGATATCATCGGCGATTGAAGTCCTATTCACTATTCTATCCTAGGTCTGTTGTTGGGAGAGCGCTCCAGGCCTCAATGTGGCCTTCCATCCTCTCTGCCGATTCAGCAGCCAGCCGCGGAGTGCGCAAACGCGTTACCTTCATCACAACTCTCTCCACAGTAGCCTTGATAATTCTCGCAGTTGCCGGAGTCGTCACACCTCTTGGTCTGAATGAGGAGGTAACTCCCAGTTTCACTGAGCCGGTTGCCTTCGGGTACCTCAAAGACACCTCGACTTTTGGCCAGGGCACTGGCAGTCGTTCCGGATATGTATTCTCCCGCCTGTGCGGATGGATGATGTGGCAGAACTGCCCAGGGACATTCGCCGGATTCACTTACACCGCCAACAGGACGGGAATGTACCTCAATGGAACCGACGATGCATATCTGGACACAAAAGTCCCCCAGAATATCACCGAGATATTCAAGAGCGGTACCAGTGGGCGTGGCAATCTGATAAGCGGGCCATTTGACGTCCAGCATAGGCTCTTCATCAACGTCAAGGACTCGGATGTTAGAAACAACGCCAGTAAGAGAGTTCCAATGAACCAGGGTAAAGTGCACACCAAGGGGGTCGCCGCGACGCTCCGGAGCGTGATTCTTGACGACAACTTTGTGCTCGTAGAAGGATTAATCGTGGATGCCAAGAGCGGGGGAGTAGGTTTCCGGAACCATTCCGCCCCGGCAAACCTGCAATACGGCGGAACGTGGGAGGAGAGCCTTCTCTGGGTGGAGCCTGTTTCCCAATGTGTTGACAACAACTTTACTATTGACTTCACCATCAATGCCGACCGCAACGTAGACGACCTGCACTTGACCGATCACGGAGGATGGGTCAACCTTGTTCGCGACCGGCCTGATTTTGATCGCGCAGATTCCCAGCTGGATGTGCAGCTCTGGCAGCGTGCATATAAAGGAGCTTGGGTGACGAACATGATAGCAGCCTCGTTCCACAACGTCACCAGGAACATTACGAGCTTGGGGAAGAGCTATTCCCTTATGGGAGGGAACTCTAGGCTCGGCCTGAGCGGTTATAAGACCACAGCAATCGGGGTCGGAGATATGAATGGGAGCTGGATGAAGGGTAGCCGTAAAGGAATTGATACTTCAAAGAACTTTACCGCCGCAAGTAATTACCACCTCCCCCCTCCTCCTTTTGATAATATTTCTAACCCAAATGACAGACACCCTATGTATAGGTTCCGCGGGTGTTGACATGTCAAACATCACCAATGTCGCTGTAAAGTGCAGCACACTTCTCGGAGCTGCAAAGCGTGCTGATGGCGGTGACCCGGGCAAGATATACGACGTCGGGTCCCGTTGGTCCATCCCAATTTACACCTGCGCGACAGTGGTCAAAGCCTCCGTGAAGGTCGTAACTCTGACTATGAACGGCACGCACACCCTCGAGAACCTGCGCGTTGATAAAGTGGTGCCAAAGAACTACTCCTCGACATCGGCGATGCCGGTATGGGCCGTCGAAGACACAGGCATGAAGATCAACGACGTGGACCCCTTCTGGGGTATTGTGGACCCAAAATACAAAGATGCCCCGCACCTCTGGACCATCCAGCGCGAGCATCTGTGGTTGCCGTCTGTCGGTGATGGTGTTTCCGCACCACTCGACTCCTCCAGCTCGTTCGGGCTCCTGAGCGTTCCCGGCGCAGCGCTCGCAGAGATTAGCACTGAGGATGACTACTCTGGCGAACGCAACTTTGCCCTCCTGACCAAGTGGCGGAAGCTAAGCGCTACGCAGAACTCCACTGGATCCATACTGAACCTTATCTGGACCGACATCGTCGCGAATAACCTAGTCGGTACCAAGAGCGTGCCCTCCGCATACGGAGTCGCTGACGCAGGCGGCAGCTCCTCGGCCGGTATGCTCGTTGTGGAGACGTATAGCAAAAAAATCACTTATGACCTTCTATTCGCCATACCAGCTTTCATGATACTAGCGATGTGGGTTGCATCCCTGTTCATTGCTTTGCTAATGTGGATTGCATCGAGGGTCTCGCTGGCGGTTGTCCGAGAGTTGATCAACCAGACGAGCACCGGGAGGTCTATCACGAATCTGCTATACCCAGAAGCATGTGCGCACAGTGCTCCCACGAGGGTTTGGGTTAAAAATGCTGGGCGGAAGAAAATGGGCTTTGTGAGTCTACGTGAGAAGGGGGATGATGGTGACGGGAGTATTAGTGATGCCGGGACCCGGGAGGGCGGGGCGCAGAGGACGGGAACGGGACTCCGCTTTGGCGAGGTGGAGCAGAGCGGCTCTCAGGCGCCGGTTGGGAAGGTATTTAACGGGCACTTCGAAAAGCTCGGGTGACCCGGGAACCGACCCGTTGGCTGGGCTCTTTCTTGCTCTTCCCTCTCCCTCTCCTGGGTCGCCTATATTAATATCTCTTTATTCATTCCTTTCTTCACGCTCTTTAGGATTTATTTACGAAAATTAAGTTTAATCATCACAACTACGACTGGGGGGTCCCAATTTTCAATATAGATAGGTTTCGCGGGAGTAGGTGTTCGAGTGAGTCTCCATGACCCTGAGTAGAAAAGGGAACGGGAGCGGCGACAAATTCCTTCCCCCGGAATTGCTGGAACCGCGATAATTTATAGTTTTCATTAAAAAAATCGTATTTGTTAGCGACTTCGGCTCAGTGGTTTTATCGTGATGGCCTTCATGCTTATGGAATATCTAATATCCAAGATATGGACCCGTTGACCTCTATCTCAACATGATATCCCCAGAGTCTCGAGGAGCTACGAGCTCACTGTACTGTTCACAACGTGCCTAATCCCAAGCGCATTATATCGTAGAAGCTCGGCACTCGGTTCCCCCCCCCCGATACCGAACCCACAAATCCGCAAGCACAAGCCCCCGACCAAGGACCACAGGAGCTCTATCAACAGCAAATCACACCCTCTCCATCTCCGGATGATACGATATTCGGACTCCCTACTACTCGCGCAAAAACGAAAATCTTTGGCATCCTCATTCTTCGGTCCGAATCACTCGACCAACCCATTCCGCTCTATGGGCGCAAAGGGTGAGGCTGGGTGAGTGATCGCGTGTGAGTGAAGGAGGAGGGGGGGGGTTGGGTGATATGGATATGCGGGCAATTTCCCTATAATTATTAGAGTTGTGAAAGGCGCTAAAGAGTGCATGAAGGATCTTTTTTTTTTTTTTTGAAACAAAATGGAAAGGGAGTTTGTGGGTTCTCATGGATGTTGAAATTTCTGGAGCAATTCACTGATAGTTCCCGTTATTCCGGGGGCATTTTTTGCAGAGGCACGAACGCATTAACGTGATGGTTTTATTGCATATATCCACTGTTTGACCGATTGCGATGGGTGGTTTTTTTTTTTTTACGATATTTTACTTTTTCTGCTCTGTGGTGCAGATATAGGGTGCTTCTATCTGTTGCTGATAAATGTTGTGTCTCGTTGGTTGGTGGGGGCAGCATGGTTCTATCATAGGATAGATAGGGATTACCCCCAAGCTCGCAGGACGTATCGGAGGCACCTGCAAGAGTATCATATCATAAAAGGGAGAGAGATATGATATCATACAAAGTCCCCACAAAGATATAATCCAGGAGTGCTCTTCTGTGCGGTTCATGATATCATACCAAGGTTTCGGGGGGGTTATCAATACCCTACCGGCTCGGTGGAAAACCATGCCTCTTGATAACCTCTCTTTGTATCAGTCCCCATCATCTCCCATTACTTTTTTTAACGGATTGGACCTCCCGCTCGGTATCCACTCCTTTGTCGCTTTTCTTGTACTGTATGGTACAGTACTCTTCCCGCTGCGGTAGACCACACATGGTAAGTTGGCTTTGGAGGGGGGGGGTTCCAAACTGTCCCGGTTCCAAAACCCCTTCCAGAGGTGAATGAGGATCAGTACTCGTATGGTACCGTGACGAATTGTGTTACTGGCAAACGCGGGTCATCTCTCAATATTATCGAGCAGATAGCATTGGACGGCGGGGTGGTAGTCGGTCAGACATATCACAACATTTTGAAGTATCATAAATCACTCAAAAAGAAAAAAGGCAGTAAAAAAAAATAAAAAATAAAAAAAGTAATTGTTGAAATGTGGGAAAACCTCACTTGCCCTCCCCCTCCGACAATACTCGAGTACTCGAGAACGGTAGAGAATTAATCTAGTTATGACGATCTAATTGGTCTCTCGACGTATAGCGCAGTACCAGTATGATAGTGGCACCTTCGTACAAGGTGCGACCTCAATGAACGAAATCGACAACCTTTCCCGCTCAGAAGTCCGGCAAATCATTCATTCTCTCTCTTTTTTGTTTACTCGAGTAGCTAATTCATGGCACAAGAAATGCACTTTTTTTTACTTCCTGACACTTTCCCGTGCCGGTCCCCGAGAGTTCGACTGCAGTAGCTTCTCCCGATTGTACTCGTATATTCAGTAGCACGACGAACGACCACCGTTCTCTCATTTCAGGGGTGAATTCGGAGGTTCGGGGAGTTTTTTTTATTTTTTTTACCTCCTGATTTTGTTAACTTGAGGCGAGGTTTTTTGGGGGAAGAAGGTCGTGTACTATCTGCTTCCGTCTACTCGTACAATACCACTCTTCCTGGTTTGGAATGTAGACGCATGTTGGGCTATCGACGTCTAAACTCCTGGAGATGAATGTTGAGAAAGTGAAGGGACCCCCCCCTCCCCGCATCCCCCAATACAGTATCTCTTGCCCGGGGGTGTCAATGGAAATGGGGAAACACAAGGTTTGCCTCCGCAGAGATTTTGTGGGTTACAATTTAATCATGCGTGGTATTGTCCGCTGCAGAGAAGATGCACCCCCTACGAGCAACTTTCCAAGCAGGTGCGCTTAGTAATGATGGATCGATTGCGACAGAATTACGCGTTGGGTTGGCACGACAGATGCATCACCACCCACTCACCCACACCCCTCCTTTCCTTCGATTATTATTCCACGGTAGCGCAACGGATCCCATGCCGGCCCCAGAAAATGCCCGAAGCCCGATCTCTAATTACGGTACTCGAGTAGAAAAAATCGCCACAACGAACTCTGAGAAACAAATCGAATTATTATATCTACCCATAGAACCCTACCCGATGCAGGCGTCTCTTGGAGGAATGGATAAGTGGTTTTTTTTTCATTTCTAATCGGATAAATTCAGCTGGAGAAAGCGGTGGCAAGGGAAAAGTGCAAAATCTTGGTGAGAGCGAAAAAACATGTACCGGTACCAGTACGAGTACGAGTACTCGCACTTGTGCTCTAGTCCTGGACGTGCGTGAACCGGACGGCTATGGATTCTGGAGGCCTGACCGTGCTACAATACCTTCATAGGAAATTGAAGGATGGGTTCGGCATGGAAATTGCTCAAACTGGCAAAGAGTCTTTGTCCGCCGTCCGGTCATCCACGTCGATGCCCGAGTGCTCAGATATTCGCAAGGGGGGAATACCGTACCGTAATATTGATGGCGGAATTGGTCCGGCCTCTGGCCTGGGGCACTTCCAATAGCTTTGATGTTCGCGTTTCTTGCCAAGGAAACGTTCACCGTAGATTTCATCTTCCGCGGAGGGCCACAAGTACTCGAGTACTGTACTCGTACTCGTACTTGTAGAGCACAATTTTGCACCCCTACTTTTGCTCGAGCGGTTGTCGGGTGTGGAGGTTGGTGTTAGGATCCTACTCGTAGAGCTTCTTACCCTTCCTAGCATCAGCGTTCCTGCGGAAATTTAATTAAAATAAAAATAACTCTTTACCTCTGACGGTGTCGAGCGCCCCCGGACTCAAAACCTTTGTCCATCGCATCCCTAGAAAACCTCCATGCTCGCTAGAAATCGTTGCCGAGAGGAAATCTGAGCACCGAGGGTTACCCGGTGACGGATCCGAGGTGGCCCGACCACCCGGTCGGCATGTACGAGTAGCGACGAGACAAGAGCTCAACCATATCGCTGGGTTTCTCGTGCGGCGATTATAGTAATTGTCCCCCAAATTTCGCTAAATGCGCTTGACAGCATTTAGAAGATAGCCAGATGTCTGAACGCCATGACATCGTTTTCCTCCATTTTTTACCCGCCCCATCCATGCGTGGGGGGAAAGGTATTCGGACGCAAAAATCACAGTCATGATATGATTGGCACAGTACTCGTACGGTAGGGTACTGGCATTCCACACGCCTTCCAAGGCTTGTCGCGCTTTTTGGCGGGAGTGGGGGTCGGCTCCAAGAGGGAAAGAAGGGGTGATACAGCAATCCTGGGTCCCGGGCATAGGGCAGCGACCTTATCTGATGATCCAGACAAGGCGCGTTCCCCTTTCGGAGGGCGGTAGAGTACATGTGAGACATTGAATGGGAGCAGAGAGGAGGCGCACCGCCTAGAACAACGCAATTCATTGGATTGTGTATCATGTCCTCTTGGCCGGATTGTCGGTAACACTATGTGCTACACACGGGGAACTACATGTCTATCTACCCGTATATAAGAACAGAACAAGGGGCAATGCTCTACCGGTACCCCACAGACCTCCTCCCTCCCTCGCTTCCCCCTTCATCCACGAAGGGACAAACAATCATTCGGGATGCCCCAAAATCTGACCGGCCACAATCTTGCGGAACGGTCCGGGTGGCTGTCCCGGCTCACAATGTCGGTAACGCCGCGATGTACAAAGGGATTGATATCATTTTGGCTCGTCACAACCCTCACAGTACGGTACCCAACCCGGACACATGCTTGGTTAAGAGATAGCATCGTTATCAGTCTCGACAACCGAGCATTGACGAAATAAGCTGGCACCAATCATCACTTGAATCCCGCGCAGATAACATCGTGGCTGCACGTCAGCCCCCAAAGCGGTCGGAGATGCTCATTAAATCCCAAGTCCTGGGCTTTCCGCCGGTAGCCTCGTTCGTAGTTGGCCCCGTGCACTCTGGGCTGATAGTCTATGTACCGCTGCCGATGTGCCCGATAGGGGCCTTGCGATGGCTCTCCTGATGGGCCGGGGGGCCCAGCGGAATTGATAACGATTGCCAACTGAATGCGAGATTGGGGGGTATGATACCTGATCTGAGGCTATCAGGTGATGGAAGGGGAGGGATATGGTAGCTATCAGTTGTCCTATCAAGCTTACCCGCACTGGCCCACGCCGAGCCGAGCCTCAGCGCTATCTGTGTCTTGGGAATCGGAGGGCACACGGACCGCTAATCAAGGATGTAAGCGGTTTAGTCTGCACACCGGGAATGGCATCCAAGACAGACAAGGGGGAATGGAAATCCTCGGAAAGGGATTTTGCCGCCACCCCACAAGCACTCTAATTAAGCGCGATTTGGTTTTACGGGCAGCTAGAAGGATTTCATCCTCCGACGAGCGATTGCGATGCGTTGAAATCAAAGAGATGCCACATCTCATTTAGTTCACAATTTTTTACTTTCCCTCCTTTCTACATGGAGACTGCCCCGCTCGCCCAGTCGAACAGCGACGGTTATCGAGGGCCCACAAAAAGAAGCTGCAGATACGAGCAGATTTCGCACCTGATTGTCCGGGTTTCCTTCCAAAGCTTATCAGAAAAAACAATCAGGATGCCTGTCCCTTAAATGGGGAAGGTGGTTGTGAGAAAAAGTAATTTCCATACACCCCCCTTCAAACAAGGCCTTTGTACTCGAACAGGTACTAGCGGATTTAAAAACTATGATATCCGGGGGTCACCTTGGCGCTGAACATGGAGCAAGGGTGCCAAGGTGTTCGCATACCTTTCAAATCGGTTAGTATGTATCGATAACCTCCAGTGCGCCGATTGGTGCGGAAGAAAGAAAAATGTGGGAAAAAAAAAAAAAAAAAAAAAAAATTAGATTTCAAGCATCGCCTGGAAGAACTCTCCGCCCTGCTCTCAGCCCTTCCTTCCAATTTGGCCTATCCTGGACTCTGTACTTTACTGTACTAGTACTTCTCCCGGCGTTGTACGATACGGTATTTTTCTCCTTGCTTCCTCGCTGCTTAGGTCTCGATCACGCCTTCTACCGGCATCAGACCTTGACTCTTACGGTAGCTACAGGGTGCTGCAGACATCCCATACTGCCATTTCATGCCCCTGAAGGGCCTTGCTACTTCATCGGGTGGTTTAGACTTGCGGAAGCCCATCAGAAGGAGCCTTTTTACACCCCTCCCCCGCCCAGTAACCAGCTGACCCGAGATAGCGACACACTCGAGGGGAAAAAGGCCCCGGGAACGCAGCTCCGGAGAAAGTCTCCTTCCCATCCTACAATCCTCCTGTGAACCCGGTCTCCAAACCAACCGCACAAAACATGGCAGGCGTTACCTTTGGACCAGCCGATACCAGAAATAGCAGCCGTCCCTCTTCCCCTGGCGTCGGCGCGAGTGCGAATGGTCCAAGTAGTGGTGGTGGTGGTGGTCCTGGACGAAGAGATAAACTGGGGGAATCCTCGAGGCCTCTGAAAAGACGCTGTGTCAGTAATGCATGCATCGCTTGTCGGCGTCGCAAGTCAAAGGTTGGTTTGAATTGTCCTTCCTGTCTAGCCTCTCTTTCGCCCCTTTTTATCCCACCCTGCCCGCTCGCTTTGCCTTTTTCCTCAGAGATTTTTAACGGGTTGGAAAGTGTGATGGGAATACACCAGCTTGTGCGGCATGCGCGTCCGTCTACCACACCGAATGTGTCTACGATCCCAACTCGGATCATCGGCGAAAGGGGGTGTATAAGCAGGACATTGACAATCTGAAGACTCAAAATACCACATTGCACACTTTGGTCGAGGCGATTCTGAATTACCCCGAGGATAAGGTGTTTGATTTGGTCAAGCAAATTCGAACGTGTGACTCGCTTGAGGATCTTGTTGAGGGGATAATCGCGGAGCAGAATGCAAATGCAGACCCGGACGAGGCATCGCCGGATGGCACGGCGGCGAATGGGCACCAACGAGACGCGGAGACCGGTGGAGATCGGCCCATCAGTCTGGAGGCGGAACTCAGCGGGAAGATGGGTCGACTAAGGGTTGAGGATGGTCAAGTGAGATTTATTGGAGCAACGTCGAATCTGTTGTTCGTGACGCCAACATCATATTCAACGGAAGAGGACGAACAGAGTGAGATTGAAGGGAGAAACAAATCCGCGATTGGCAGGAGCATAGATATTGGTGAGAAAGACCCGATAACGACATGGACTACGGTGACACAGGACCCGGCATTGATAAATCATCTTGTCCGGATGTACTTCGCCTGGCACTACCCCTATTTTACAACTCTAAGCAAAGATCTATTCTACAAAGAGTTTCTCCAGGGGAAGAATCAATCCCGACCATCCGGTATAAAATACTGCACTTCACTCCTAGTGAATGCGATTCTAACCCTCGGTTGCCACTTTACGTGTGTTGTTGGATCTCGGGCGAACCACAATGACCCGGCTACAGCTGGAGATCACTTTTTCAAGGAAGCAAAGAGGATGATTCTTGAAAACGATGAGCACGAGGTTCCCCGGTTAACAACGGTACAGGCGCTAGCTCTGATGAGTGTTCGCGAGGCTGGTTGCGGAAGAGAGGCGAGGGGCTGGGTATACTCTGGGATGAGCTTTCGGATGGCGATGGATCTTGGGTTGCATCTTGACCCCAGTTCCTTGAAGGACGGGGTGGGTTTGGGATCGGGGATAAGCGACGAGGAGCTTGATGCTAGAAGGGTTACGTTCTGGGGGTGTTATCTGTTTGACAAGTGTGTACTCTCGTACCCGGGGAATGGGATTAGCTTAGCTGACGCAATGGCTAGATGCTGGAGCAATTACATGGGTCGTATGCCACAACTCCCATCGTCAATGGTTACTGTGCCAAAACCGGACGTATTCCCAAGTGAAGATTCGGACAATTGGCTTCCGTACACCGATTCGGGGGTCTCAACGATTAATCCGCAGCCCTCCCGGATCAGGGCGGTATCTTTACGGATATCAATGTTGTGTGAAATCAGCAACGACGTGCTCTTGAGCTTCTACGATTCAGCCCCTGGTTCGAATAGTGGCGTGGTGGAATTCGCCGCAACGACAATCAACCGTATTCAACAAGCGGGGAAGAATGGGGTCCAGGCTGAATTTAAGAAGCTCGGCGAGCTTTTTGCGAGATTGGAAGATTGGCGGAAGAAGCTTCCGACTGAACTTGAAGCTAAGGAAGGCAGCCTTCCGAGCGTACTTCTAATGCAGTAATTATCCCATCCCTCCTGATATATATGTCACTTAGGCGAGGAGCTGAAGTTTGCTAGCATGTTCCACCAAACATTGTACATTCACCTTTTCCGGCCGTTCCTGAAGTCATCTGCAGCGACGAATAGCACACTTTCCCATTTGGACCCCCGGAAGGCATGTCTTGCCGCAGCAACAATGATTTCGAAATATCTACGCTTTTACAAACGCCGATATGGTCTCCGGCAAATTTGTAATGTCGCTGGGTACTTTATCCACTCAGCTTGTACCGTACACCTTCTCAACCTTCAACAAAAGGCTGCCAAGCGGGATATCGTGCAGGGTCTGAAAAGCCTCGAGGAGATTGGAGAATGCTGGCTCGTTGCAAAGAGAGCGCTGGTTATTGTGGGGGTATTCGTCAAGCGGCGAGGAATCGAGCTACCAGAAGAAGCAGAGGGTGTTCTGAAACGGTGCTGGAAGGAAGGGAAACGCTTCGGTCTCGGTGCCCAGGTTGACAAAGTCCTCAGAGCCGCAACCACCATCAAACAAGGTCTTGAAGATCCAACGCCGCTGCCAAAGCCAGTAACGACAGCGCCAATTACTAGCACCAGTGTATCTGACTTAACCCAAGCTGCTCAGCTCACATCTTTACCCTCCCGCCCCCACCCATCAGCTTCCCCGCCCCTGCCGCACCGCAAATCATTCCCAGCACAATCCCCGCCTCTGCCGCCTCCACCGCCAATTCCCCAATCATCGCCCCAAGCCTTCCCGACCCGTTACTACCCCGACCATCCACAACTCACGTACTACACCTCCCCACCCTCGAACCCGCAATACCTTCCTACGACCGCCCCGTTATCCCCTAGCAGCTGTGCTTCCGCCGGGACCCCGGGGAGTGAACTCTTGCCGGAATTCGGCATTGACCAGGGGCTTTTGGACCAGTGCGAGAACTGGTGGTGGCGGGATACTACCGAACTTGCGAATGAGATGGCGGTTGACACGCCGGCTTGGCCTGGGGCTGGTGGGTCGGGCGCGGCGGTGCAGGGGACGGTGGGAGGGTTTGGCGGGCCGGGGGCAGGAGGGTTTGACGACGGGGAGGAGTGAAGCGCGAAGGAACGGAGAGAAGTAGGCAGTTGCGTTTCATATCCCAAAGGAGTGGGGAGGGAAAAGAGAGGGAAAGGGCGAGGGAGCAAAGGTGGTCATGCTGAGTGTACTGGATCTTGTGGTTTTGTATTGTGTTAGATGAAACTTTTTTGCTTAATGTCGATAAGTGTATTCTCAGCTTATTTATTCACGACGTGTCTAGCGTTTTTAATATTTTCTTCCAGGGTGATTTCTGATGGTTAACGTGCGCGGTCATGGAGTATCACTCGATGTTTGTTGAACTGGAATCGTGGAATAGAGAATGACCAGACTATACAGGTCAGGATTGGAGAGAACACTCTCAGTTGGCTACCTATTTACACCGAGGTATGATACCGCGCAAATAACCACCACATCCCCTCAGGCATCCGCAGGCCTAGCACTCACTCGTAACCGTCACCTTCTCGCTGAACGCCACCACTCACCAGACCTTCACCCACCTACTTACTACCCACCCGCGTGCAAACCAAGTGTCCAACGTAGCTACCATACACTGCTGGACCAAATTCGGGTCTGTCATTTGTTTAAAGAGTGATATGGGGAATTATACCACCTTATACTAGATAGAATGGGGGTCATATTACAGGATATGTAGAGAAAAAAATACGAGTCATACTTGTATAAAAATATGGTGAAAACCTTGAGAAATATTTTGGTAGGTAAACTGATGTTCGCTCAGGTATTCAATCATCAACTCATACCAGTAGTTTCAACATATACTGTCGGATTGATTAATGGGTATATGATGGTAGAGGTATTCCTGCTTTTCATAACATCTTTATTTTTTTTTTTTCAATACATTATAGCAGGGTTTTATATTTTTCTTACAGCATATATGATAAATCAAATTATATTGTAGAGTAATAGAGCATATGCTGTGGGATGAATTGAGGGGGGAAAATATGACAGCGCCTGTGTCTGATCCGGTGGTGTATCATACCCCGAACCTCGTCGCCCCTCCCCCTATTTTCCCGATCAGACTGAACCTTCCTTCCGCACGGGTATAATAGATCCTCCCTCCCTCCCCCTTTAATCATGCCCAGTCAATCCTTCAACCCCCGAAGCAATGTAGATCGACCGCGCAATACCACTCCCGGGGGCGAGCCTACTATGGCGGCTGACGGCGGGACGGATTCGACGCCGGCACATGCACCGTAATTTTTATCCGGGGGTGCTCGGCTGGATCTATCCATCCGCACCACCTGCCCGTTTTATTTGTTTATTTTACTCCGTTTGTGCGGTGTTATTCTTGAGCTTGGATGGGTGGAGAGTTTCGCTGCAGGGTTTGCCACTCTTGAGGATGAACTCCTTGGGTTTCGGCGGAGGGGGAATTGGTGCGCTCGGGCACTGAATGGTTGCTGCTGATACTGCGGGTGCGTGGTGGGGTGCGCTGGGTGTGGGATACTGCTATTTTCTTCTCGGGTCGCGGCGGTATTACTTGCCTGTACTGTATAGTCATTCTTTGCCGGCTTTGCTCCGGTTCCGTTTGTGGGGTTTGGTAGAACTCGGAGATATGGATGTTGGAATGGCAGTGATAATGTTGTAACTTGGGTTAGTTTTTCCACTGTGCGCATAAGAATCACGGATGAGCACTGGTGATGAAACGTCGATGTGTTCAGTGCCGGAGAATTTCATAATACCCGACCGAACTCTCCACCAAAACACACGCGTGTTGTGTGCCAGTATTCTATGCACAGTACAGTACTCCCCGCTTACCAAGAGGAATCCGAAAAAAACTCTTGATCAAAGTTAGGATCGGACCATACTTCACTCGCACTTGATTCCCATCGCGATTTGACCATTTACAGGAGGCGGGAGTGAGCTAGATCGGGAAATCTGGAAAGCTGGAAAGAGTTGAATTTGGATAAAGTATTGTCGGAGTTTCTGCCCAGTCGGTTTTGTATGTAGTCGGGCTAGAGGTCCGAACGATTCGCTTCATAGCCGTCGTTCTATGGTAGCACCTGCCGTGACCGTGAGTGCGGGAAATTCTGTGGTGACTTGTCTTATCCTATCCAGTCACGGTAAGTTGGCTAGTGGGGAGATTAAACACGAGGTTGCACGGGCTCTCAATGTTGGCAAGCTTGATAATCGCGAACATGATTGGCGCGATCTGGTCATGCTTTTGTTTTCTTCTTCTTCTTCGATACCTTCTCATAGCGTGCTCTATTAGTCAATGTAGTTTAGAGAGGACGGGTGGAGCTCGATGCATCGCTTACGAGAAAGCTGCACTGAGCCTGTTGTAAGCCAGCAGCTCGTCAAATAATTACCTGGTTAGCACGAGCTAAGAAGTATGATAGCTTCATGATTATTCGATCATTGACTTACAGTCCCCGTGAGTGTGCTGCTAAGTTAATACTTTCGCCCTGAGAAAAAAAAGTCAGGATGCCCTGTTGAGCCGCAATTGCCAAGGAAATTGATTTGTGGGATTGGCTGACTAAGAGGAGAAACTCGGTAAAGGCTTCGCGCCTGGTATTTGAGTAGGGTACCGTACTCGGGTAGCGGCTTCAGCTATCAGGCAGAATAGGGTGACGGGATACAGCTATAAGGGGGGGCTGGAAGGCATAAATCTCAGGGTATGATACTGTATGATCCTAAATTGGCGATTAGTTTCCACAGTACCGGTACAGTACCGGTTATAGTTTCTCATTACTCTGCCGGCCATAAGATCCCTTCCTTCTTTGGCCTCCTCCCAAGCTAACAGAAATCCTGTTGACCTCGCATCTATCCATCTATTACGGTACATACCCAATGATTTTGCCTGGTAGAAACCGGAAAAAGACGCTTGATACCTCATCCAACTCAGTCGTCACCCAGGTGGTCCTTGGTGTCCCTCGACCACCTTGGGCCCCAGTACGGTACCGTATTCCAACCTGGATCTGACAAATTACCTGCCATAGGGCATCCGACAATTCACCCGAGATAAGCCATCACATCCGAACTGGGGACCTGGGATCACAATGACAGGACTCTGCAATTGTTAAACCCAGGTCTAGTCTCGAACTGGTATGGTACCGTGTTACGTAGCACCGATACTTTCCCCTTGGCCAGGAGGAGTACAGTACTCGTATTGGGGATAACCCCCACACCCTATGCAACAGATACCGGTAGCACCGTACTGGGAGTACCGTATTGTGTGGGGTTTGTCCCCATCTGGCAGGGGTTCCGCACTGTGGAAGGTATGATATGCGGAGAATGTCTGAATCGATTGGGCCGGGAGAGAGGAGAAGAATACCGGTAAGTTGAGTTCTATCTGGACGGGTTTAATAGCCCGTCCCGAATCCCTCGAGCAAAAATGCACGATGGATTTGTCCGCGCTGAGAGCGGGTGGGCCGGCCGCCCTGAAGAAAAGGTCAGTGATAGGTGACTAGGCAACAGCAATATTTTTGGGCTGGGTCTTGCCTTTGTGCGCAAGCATTCAAGTGGGAGGGTTTGTCGAGACAATTGGTAGGGCTGGCTGTGCTCGGGCGCGTGCCAGCAGTGCACTGGTAGTACGGATAAGCGAGTGGTGAGTGTGATGTGCGAAGTTCATTGTGGGAACCACTGTATGATACTCGAGTATTGGACCTCGCCGAATTGAGAGAGAGATGCCATAACTCGTGCAACAGCTGGGCTCCGGCTAAACGAGGGAGTAAACAAGAGGTGGAGCCCTAGAACCTTTGACTACGAAATGCTGTTAATCATGAAGTTATACTGGTATGTCTCGCCGTACTCGAGTACCGGTAGAGTGTACTCGTACTGTTGAGTTTTGAGTTTAGGGAAAGATTTGTGCTGTGGTGCCAAAAGTCGTTCGGTGTTCGGCTGTTTCCCTGTGCTTGGATTATGGTGTATTATTTATTATCCAATGTGCGCAGGGGCATAGCGATGACAACCCCTCCTTTTTGCTGCTTATCAATGATATGCGCTGGAACCTTGGCTGCCTGAGGAACTCGAAAACCAGGGGCTCCTGTCGAGTACGAGTACTGTACCGGTATTCTGCGGGAATTCAGCCTCAAAACCTTAACCCCCTGAGTTGCTCTTGGGTACCTAAATCACCATCGCGACGCGACCCTCTCCTCTGCCTTCTATAACATCAGTGCTGTACAGTGCTTCGTTCTTCAGGACCCATGGTTGTGAAGACCGCGGATCAGCATATGCGAGAAAGCCGGTACCTATAGCTACCCTTTGATCTTGGGATGGCACTGACCTTACTAGTGGGGTTCCGCTAAGGCTCCTACGTCGACGTTCGAACATTTCGTCCGCGGATAAACGCAGCAACTTGACCCCCTCAGAAGAAACTGGTCCTCGCTTTAGGTTGATTAACGATAACGAAAAGCGGGGATGGTCGTATATTCCTGCACGACCGCTTGATCCCGAATCATCAATATCCGAGTCGGGGGAGGCGGATAAATATTCGTGCTTTGGTGACTCGGACGATGAGGAGGGGCACAAGCCAGCGGTACCTTGGTTTGGGCCGCAAAACAAGAGGACTGAGCAGAAAGGGGACAGGAATAATGACGGGGGGCATGGGTTGCGGCGCGTGGGGAGTATTGAAGTGTCCTCCGGTCGGAACGAGATGCGCACACCTCAACCTCGCCCGTTAAGAACATTACAGAGCATGAATGATCTGCGACCCGGAATGGTACAGGATAACATTGCGTCCATCTTTGAGACGCCGAGATTACAAAAGTCGCAAACATTTCCACGTTCGGAGCGTCCACAGCTGAGGGCAATGGCGAGGGCGCCCAGCCCCGTGCGCGAGCAGGATGAAACCGCACCGGAGAAATTTGATCACCAACAAGACTCCAAGTTTGATTCTTGTAAGTTGCAATCTTACTTTCGCGGTAGTTTTATAGAACATGTTGTTTGGCGCTCCAAGTCCCAGTGCGAGATCACGAAATGGGATCGAAGCGGGCTACTAGGACGTGGGACATTCGGAACCGTTTGGCTGGAAAAAGAGAGCCGGCGGGGGACGCTACGGGCACTAAAAGAAATGCGGAAGGATGTTATAGGACAAGACTATAACCGAGAGATACTTGCCTTAGTAAAACTGAAGAAAGTACGGTTCTGTTTAGTTGTTTTGGAACGGTGCGTGAGACTCGGCTAACCAGGGTTAGTATGACAAATACTTTGTCCAATTCTTCGGATGGTTCGAGGATCCCCAGTGTATATACCTTGCAATGGAGTATATCGCACTAGGTGACCTGGATCAATGTTTTCGAAAAAAGACATTCACAGAAGGACGAGCCAAGCTCTTGGCATGGCAATTACTGCAAGGGCTGGCCATCATGCACGAGAACGGGTTTACCCACCGAGACTTAAAGCCACAGGTTAGTGCCACACCCGCCAATCGAACTCGTAACTGACATCATCAGAATATTTTGCTGGTATCTTACTATCCCTTATGGGTGAAGATTGGAGATTTTGGCGTGACGAAACGCATCATTCACGACGAAACCGCACTCAGGACCAGTGTCTGGACTATGCACTACGGAGCTCCAGAAACGCTGGGCTTAACTGACGCCGAGACTTCAGAATACACCAACGCAGTTGACCTCTGGTCCCTAGGTTGTGTCCTGCATAAGGCCTTGACCAATACCACGCCCTTCACAAATATGAGGGCTTTTTCGGCATTTTGTCATCAACTCATCGTGTTTCCTTCCGCCAAGCTTTACGAGAGCGACGTTAGCCATTCGGGGATTGATTTTATCTTGAAACTTATGGCATTGGATCCGTCGTTGAGGCCAGCTGCAGAGGAAGCACTGAAGTTGGAGTGGTTCAAGCCCAAAAGGGTTGTCGCAGAGGCCGGGAATGGACCGGGAGCGGGATTTTCGGGGAAGAGCCCCAGGTCGCCGCCTACTACGCTGTTGCCCCAGCCGCCGCGATGGGTGTCTTGTAAGTGACCGATCCTGAATGAGCGTCCTTTCCTCTAGTTAACAATGTATAGCCCCAGCTGCCAGATGCAACTGCCAGAACTGCCTGCATTACTCTTGACGTGTCGCTTCGCTCAGGGACTTGAGTGCCTCGGCGGAGGATGGGCTTTCGAACTTTGACTACCATTCGAACCTTAGCTGACAGTTTTCTATTGATTTTGGATTCTTGCTGGTGTTTTCTTTTTTTTTTTCTTTCCGAAACTCCGCCAGAGAGGATGTGTAGGTGGTGTACGGTACTTACTTTTTACTTTCGCACTGTTTATTTTTGTACTGTTTCGTGTCTATATCGTTTTTGGGTGCGATGTTGTAGGATCGGTGGTGATGTACTTCAAGATTGATTCCAGGATATACGGGTCGGGAGGGATGAGGGCTATTGCTCAAAAGGTTGATCTCTCAATGAGAATAAAGGGAGAGCCCCACACTTTATACCATTGGCTAGAAAAAAGCTTACGACGCCTCCCGCGAAGTAAACTATCCCATCCGATCACCATGCTCGCGACACCTCGTCATGGCACGACCGCCGCATGTCCCCAATCGCATCAATAACCTGGCTATGTAATTATCGAGGTTCCTTTTCGAAAACTGAAATATCGGGCGATTATAGCTCGGGGGTCCACTTTAGCAGTGTTCCTAGGTGTAAGGGCGTCCAGGGCCGGGGAAAGCCGGAGGAAAAGGCTACAAAAAGCCAGGATTGACCCCCGTGGGCCGATACAGTCATTAAAGCGCTTCACCAATTGGCGGCACGTTTCCTATGTTATACTCTTGTGTAATTCATGGTCTCAGCGAACCAACCAACCACCACGAGTGAGATACTATGACCCATCGAAGCAGCTCCGGGACCTCACAGGCCCGACGGGAGCAGGAAATCGCAATGCCAGAGAAAACTATACCAGGAGGGTTGGAGCGGAAGTCGAGAGCTTATCACAAACCCGTCACTCATCGGCGTCATGCCTCATCCTGGGCGAGCGGAGCAATCCTATGCCCGCCGAAGACATCAGCGCCCTCCCGAAATCATGGATAAAAAAAATAAAAGCGCAAACTGCCCGAAGGGTGAGTCGAACACCCGATCTTCGCATTACGAGTGCGACGCCTTACCACTTGGCCATCCGGGCTTTTTGCCATTTTGAGCACTGTGAGAAAATATATTGTGGGGTTTTGCCGGTGCGAATCATGTTTTATCTGCTTGCGCGGGCTTGCTGGGCGTGTGTGTGTTTTGGGTGGTTCTGGCTCCCGATTTGGCACAGGCTGGTGCCTATCTTGATTTTCTTGACTTTGATTTTTGTGGCTGATTTGGTGCTGATTCTCGTTTTCGGGGATGGACGATGGCGGGTTTGTGGGTGGTTACCTTCCATTCTGGTTTACCAGGTGAGGTATTGCAGCGTTGCTGGGATCCGGTCTTGTCGTTTTGGGAAGCGCGGGTACTTTGCTTCGGGGTCCGAGTGAGTGTGTGTGACTCGCTGTGTATAGTGCACCGAGTGGAAAATTTTGTACATCTAACTTGTTGAGCTTCGTTGCTTGCGGGGTGGTATCATAGAACTTCTATAGGTCATTTGGGTATTCGCCAAACCTGGGTTTTCTTGATATACATACTCTTTCCATCGATCGTATATACTTAAGATACATTCAATTGCCCAGTCAGTATCGAATAGGAGGGTTACAAGGGGGACCGGTTATCCGCAATAAAGTTCCACTCGTTTTTGCGGATTGGGTAAGGGGTGCTTAACAGCTTATGAGAGGATAAGGAGGCGTAGGGGTTTTTGTTAGCAACGGGTGGGTAGCGTGTAAAGTGGATATACACAACTGATGAAGACACCTTCCGGAATTCTAAGTTCGGAGCAGCACTAGCATGGCTAGAGCCGGGGTCGTGCTGGACAGTCGGGCAAAAAAAATCACTCACTTATAGGGGGCCCGGTCGGAGAGGGAGACATACAAGTGTTGTTTAAGCAGGGACCGAAGCGGAGTTTACTTGGTTTCTCGAGCATTGGACCTCACTAGGTTAGCCGAAAGTACAATCGAGTATACCGGTGAGTCACGTCGGAATTCTGTGCCCTTAAGCTTGGGGTAGCTGTGGTTTTCGAAAGTTTGTTGCGTAATGGCTCTGATCGGGTGCTGGGTTTTATCCTTTATATCATACACACTACCGAAGTAAAGGGTTTTTTTATTTTTTTTATTTTTACTTTCCCCCATTTCTGTTATGATACTAGGTCTTTACTCATTTATTTCTTGGATGACATATCCTCACTTTTCCTCCGAAATGCCTGCCGGTACCTGATCCAGCTCTTGTACGTTCTCTCAGTGTTTGTCACCAAACCTGCTTGCGAAAAAACTCTCTTGTGTGTAATACAGGAGAGGAACCCATGCTACTTCCCCCATTCTCTGAGGGTTGCGCTGTTTATAGCCTCGCTTTGACAGCTTATGTATCTGGTCTAAATTCGCATTTTCAGGGAATGGTCGGATAACTTACAATCATGCTACCACTGCTAGGAATGGATAAACACTTCTCCTGCCGCCTTATATTATATGCGTGGGGGGTAGGGAAATTTAGAGCTATCACGGTATCGCTGCAATGAGAGATATGGGAGTTGTTTTCGCCGGGGTAGCCATGGCGAGGTTACTGCTTTTAGTAATTTCAGCTCAGAATATTTTGTGATATGAAGGTGGGAGACAGAAACCTGTTACATAATCCAGTTCACTTATCCTTCTAGGTAGTAGTTATCTCTTACGAGGAGTATCATTGAAGTTTCACGGCAAGGTTGAACATGGTTTAGAATATCCACTAATGTATTGAAAGTTCTCTGCGAGTACAATTTACACTCTAGTAGATTTTATGTGATAAGGAGAAGTAATGAACTTGAAAGCCTTACATAGTATGACGTGAACAGGGACAAACAAATGAACAATGTATGGCAAACAGGTAAAACTAAAAGTAGAACAGGAGACTGAGTAATTGAAAATAGGACTGAATATCTCATTAGCTTGTACACTAGCAAGTTATGGAAATAAGAGTGGTCTTACATATTACCACTTCAAAACCGGATCACCACCCTCAAGCTGGTTCCAGTGCCTGGTTTACTTATTGTGATCAGCCATGTTCTTTTCTGACTTAGTCCTACCAATATTGTTGGTGCGAACTTCTAACATGCTTCTGCCTCGTTCATTGCCTTCCATGGGATGGGACCCCCCAGCTTGAAGGGCAGAGTCGAAAGGAAGAAAGTTGCCGTAACATGGAAGATACTTCTCCCGTCTCCTACCAAAGCAATATTAGCAATTTCTCATAAATAAGGAATAGAGAGAAGTACTCATTGATGGCCTTTTGGAAGGCGGTGTCTTGAGTCTTATCGATTTTGTCAACATAAGAGATAGTAATCCAGGCGTCGTCATTGGAAACCTGGGTGGAAAGTTGCATAGTTATTTTCTGTACTACTCGATTGATTCCTCCTTCCTGGGCACAAAACTGGCCAATAAAAGAAAATCCAACAGGATTAGTGGAGGCTGTGCATGGGCAATGACACTCCCCATTGGGGTTTGCAGGGTAAATTGCTCCCGCTTTGGGGTTTCTTGTTCCAGGGTTAGAACCATGTGTGGTTTGACTGGAGGGGGCGGTGATGTCATCGGGTATGTTGTTAGACGTTTTTTTGTGGTTTGGATTGTGTTGTCCCTTGCCAGGGTGGGGAGGGAGTGGAAATGATTGGGTCCTCCTTTTATGGTGGGGACATTCAAAACGTTGACCAGTGGGCCTTGCAAAATGTAATGTTTTACATAAGCACTGTGAGGGCTATTTCACAGTAAATTCAAAGTGTGGAGGGCTATAGATTTTATTTGCACTTAGATTTAGTATTTGTGAATGTGATAATATGATAGATTTACCTGTTAAACCCAGAGGCAATATCTAAATACCAGCTAGGTCAAGGAAGAATAACCTTTTGCACTCAGATTGCTCTGGTGTTAGCTAAAATTAATATATGATACTTGACTGATAGTATTAGTAGGCTGGAGCCAGTGTTCCCAAGTGTCAGTCCGTCAGTCCTTTGCTGCAGGCCGGACGGACGCCAGTTCCTGGAACCCTGCACTGGACGCACCCCCATCCTGGGGTCTATCCTAGGCTCTGCACGGGATGACCGGCCGGGCCCTACAGGCATCTCGCATATATGATTTATTATGAATATGGTAATAGCCGGTTACCTACCTATTTCGCTTCCCTCTTAGTCGGGAAAAGCAAGTGTGATGTGAAAGCAAGTGTGAAGCCCCAGTTTTTTTTTTTTCCACCTCAAGAAATCACCCGTTCATGCAAAACAAACAACCCCACTGGTATTAGACAGTTCACGATTGACCCAGAGGTTAATGAATTTTACTTGAGACACAACTGTTAAGCTCTGGGCCCAGAACCACCAATTTTCATCTCTTTTCATTTGTTCTACCTGAACCCACTCTCATCACCTCAAAACAGCACTCTATTTTTCACAGCAATGGTAATACTTAGCTCTTTAGTCATCTTCCCCAGTTCTCCAGCTGTGCCTGTCAGTTTCCCAGCCTCTCCCGTTAGTGCCGACGAGGCCCCACCTTCTGATTTGCAGATACCGGACTCTATGAGCAAGCTTGAAATTTAGCACAGCTTAGATCATGCCATAGAATGGTTTAAAGAAGAGCTAAATGAAAAGGCAAGAACAGCAGCCATTATTTTCAATGTGAAAGTTTCATCAATCCAAATGCACTAACTTCGCCATTGATACCAAGAACAGAACTCTTGTGGTATCATCAATCACTATGGCAGCAATAATATAATCTTGATGGATGCTTAAGAAAAGGCAGCATTTCGCTTCTGTTTCGAACAATTAGAAATGGGTATAGAAGCATCTTCCTCCATCATTTACGCTGCCATTTACCACCTCAGATAGCAAGAAAAAACGAAGCCACCTTTGCAAGTCTGGTTTTGTCAATAGCTTAAAAAGAATCCAGACCTCTATAAGATTAAGTCAAAACCAATTGCCTGAGTTTGAGTTGCAATGCATAGTGAAGAAGATGTAAAAAGCATCTTTCTCAGGTATCAAGACACACTTTTGAAATATGGAATCCACTGTGCAAAGTACAAATATAATATAGACAAGTCTGGAGTAAGAGTTGGGAGTCCCACTGGGGAGACTGTTATTGTTCCTACTCAAGTCACAGAATTGTGTATGGCCAGTCCAGAGAACTGCAAGTCAGTTACTATTATTGAGACTATTTGTGCTAATGGACATTCTCCAATTCCATCTGTCATTATTTGTCCTGTTGAAAAGATAATGGAAACCTGGGTACAAGACAATCTCTCTGGTGCAGAAGTAATAACTGTCTCACAAACTGGATATATGAATGAGAATATTGCATTAGCCTTGGTTGATCACTTTATCAAGCATGTTGGCACTAGTCCTGAGGTGAAACATTGGTGTATTCTTCTGCTCGATGGCTATATCATCTACTACAAAGATAACTTTACTCTCAAGTGTCATGAGAACAAGATTGTTCCCTTCACCTTTCCCTCCCATCTTACTCACTTCCTACAGCTTTTGGATGTTGGTGTCTTCTGACCATGGAAGCATTACCACAATAAAGCAATCCATAATGTACTCTACTTTCTTGATAAGAAATACACCATTTCATCCTTCTTCCTAGAACTAAGATTTATTTGGGATCCAACCTTCAAGAAGTAAACTATTTAGAATATCTTTAAAGATTCTGGAATGTTTCCTCCTTCATTCAAGAGTACTTTGAAGAAGATGCGGTATTATAATGCCAAGAGGATATCAAATAGTCAATATCTGACCATCGCTGAAAGTTCAACCTCTTAAGAGAGCTCAACCGGATCTGCCATAGAGGAAGAAGTTGACTTGGGGCTTCAGGTGCTGCCGGGTACCTACTTTGACTGCCAGAAGAGAATGGAGAAATGGATGGATAGAGCAGAGATATTTAGTCCAACCTCCAAAAACCGGTTTCAACAATGGACAAAAGGAACTAAAATCTGCCTTGCTGAAGCACAACTTCAGTAGGAATCATACAGAACCAGTTGAGCCAGAATCCAAGAGGTGAAGAAATGTAATACTACTTCTGGTCGTGTTGTTCAAAAAGGGGGTATTATTACAGCAGAGAAAGTAAGGCTTTGCATCAAGGAGAAGGAAGAGAAGGAGAATGTAACTGGTACGGGTACTCAGTTATTAGTTTTATTTTATGTTTTGTTTTAAGTATCGCTTTGATACTTAGTTTGTTTTAAGTATTGTTTGATACTTGGTTTTATTTTATATTTTGTTTTAAGTATTGCTTTGATACTTGGTTTTATTTTATGTTTCGTTTTAAGTATCGCTTTGATACTTGGTTTGTTTTAAGTATCACTTTGATACTTGGTTTGTTTTAAGTATTGTTTTGTAACCGGTACGGGTACTCGGTTATTGGTTTTGTTTTATGTTTTGCTTTAAGTATCGCTTTGATACTTGGTTTGTTTTAAGTATCGTTTGATACTTGGTTTGTTTTAAGTATCGTTTGATACTTGGTTTTGTTTTATGTTTTGCTTTAAGTATCGCTTTGATACTTGGTTTATTTTAAGTATCGTTTGATACTTGGTTTTGTTTTATGTTTTGTTTTAAGTATCGCTATGATACTTAAGAAGTTTTACCAAAGTGTATCGCTTGATACCTTTGATTAGTTTCGTTCATGCTAGACATGAACAGATTTGTGTATTTAAAGACCACCTGTTTCTACGATAGAAAAGGCAGACTTTGACAGACAGTATTTCAATATACTTAGTTGAACGGTTACTTCTTTGTTCCCCAGTCCACCCTCGAAGCCTCCTTTAGTTCTCAGCTCTCGCCTCCTCTCTGGAAGAGCAGGCCACCTGCCAACTATCGTATCTATTACCGAAAACGTGATTAGCACCTTGCGGACACGTTACATTTTTTTAACCTCAGCAAGTGGTTAAGAACCTGTCCCCGGATTTAGGCCAGATCACCCTATCGATATCCACCTCAGAACGCTAGCGGAGGGAAGCGGCAGAATCACAGCACATTTGGCTTCATCTCAAACCCAAGATAGAGTCTTTGACGACCAGGAGTGGGAAGCAAATCCCACGGCAAGACCTTACAAGAAAGAAACAACCCCGGCGCTCTGCTAAAGAGCCGGGTGATCCAACAAATACGGAAGATACACAACCTCCAGGAGAATTCCCTTCTACCCCAGCAAAGAAGCCTTCCTTTGAACCTCCAAACGACCCCGAATGTAGTAGCGAATCAGATATGGCTTGCACAGGAGGAGGGCCTTCTGGAGGAGGGAAATCTCGGGCAAGGCCTGAAGAATAGGAGGTACCCGCAGCATTTGAACCCCCTAAGTTTAAACTCCACCTCCCAGCGAAGTTCACAGGAGAAGGAAAAGACCTCAAACCTGAAGTCTTTGACCGATGGGCAACAGAACTCTCACACTTCCTACTCTTACAAGGAAAAGATGTGGAAGATCCTACAACCGGACTTATCATTGGATCATTCTGTGAAGGAAAGGCAACCGACGCATACCACCAATGCTATAAGGATTTCGGCGGGATTGTAAGATTAAGAGGATCTACAGTTCTCGATTACCTGAAAGGACGATTCCTATCCTCTATAACCAACGACCTCCTATATAACAAATTCAACCAGCTCCAGCAAGTTAACGGAACACATGTCAAGTGAATCACCGATGTGGCTACAGACCTAATGATGTATAAGGACCGGATAGAGAGAGGATGTATCTCCAAATACATCCTGAAGCGACGATTCTATGACACCATGCACCCTACCCTCTGGCGAGAAGTAGAACCACTTGAGGAAGACGGCGACGATATTGCAGTAATAATTGCAAGAGCAGAATGAAAGGATGCCATTCTCCATGAGACCAAGGCCTACAAAACACAGACATCCTCTAGCAGGAACAGCCAGCCACGACACAAAGCCTCCAGCAACTCTGAAGACGATACCCCACGGGTTTTCAAGAAGAAAACAAAATCCTCCAAAGAATCGAGACGGCAAAAAGGAGAATGTTTTGAATGTGGAAAAACAGGACACATGGCAAAGAACTGTCCTATGAAGAAAGGAAAAGGAAAGGCAATTAAGCAAGAGGCGTCGGCCAACAATGTTGAAAGCGATAACGCCCAATCCAGTGAATATGAAGAGATCCATATCGGATATATCGATGTGGAATGCAACAGTGTTCGACCTCCAGCTACATTCAAAGCACACACCGCTCTGGAAGGTATTATCCTGATCAATGGCAAAAGGGCTCGAGTCCTATTCGACACTGGCGCAATCGGAAGAGATATGATCAGTAATGTCTTTGTCTCTGTCCATGGACTCCCAACCCGAGACCTCAACCAACCCATACCAGTCAACATGGCAGTAAAAGGATCACGATCTACAAGCCATAAAACCTGTAGTGCGACCATTCGACTTGGTTCTGCTATACTACCCCCCCAGGAAATGCTGATTGGAAATTTAGCCAAATACGATGCCCTAATAGGCATGCCATTCCTGAACCGCCACAAAGCTATAATCAGGTGTGGGGAATCAACCATCGATTTCCCAGATCAGAAGGTCAGAGTCTCATGCAAGCCAACAAGCGGAGAGTACCGAGCCGCAGTCTGTGAAGCAACTACCCAAAAACTATTGGATGAATACTCTGATGTTTTCCCTGATCAAATACCCGAAGAACTACCGCCTATGAGAGAGGTGAACCACCACATCCGCCTCCGAGACCCCTCTAATCTCAAGAACCAACCCACCTACTCTATTCCTGATGCATACAAAAGCCCACTTTGTGATTGGATCAACCAACAACAAAGAAGAGGAGTCATCTACCGGGCAGAAGCCCCAGGTGCCGCTCCTATGTTTGTTCAACCCAAAGCAGATGGCAAAAGAATCCGCCCCTTGGTTGATCTCAAGCTACGGAACGATAACACGGTTATGGACAGCTCCGCTATCCCAAACCAAACCCAGATCCTAAATGCAGTTGGATGGGCTAGATTCCGAAGTAAGATTGACCTAAGCGATGCCTACTTCCAAACCAGGTTAGATCCAGAAAGAGAACGCTACAACAGTTTCAAAACACCCTTCGGAAGTTTCATTAGCCGAGTTATATTACAAGGTGATATGAATGCGCCCGCCACCTTTATGCGAATTATGGAAAACCTCCTAAGCGAATACCTCCACCATTTTGTTTAGGTATACATTGATGATATTCTCATCTTCTCGAACACCGAAATAGAACATGCCTACCATATAGGACTGGTTTGTACCAAACTAAGGGAAGCTAAATTCTATGCTAGCAGAAACAAATCAATTCTGTTTGCCGATAAACTCGATATCCTAGGACATGTTATAGATGATGAAGGAATACACGCAGCCTCAGGAAAAATAGCCTGTTTAATGGAATGGTCAACACCCCGGAATCAAAAGGAACTCATGCGATTCCTAGGACTAGTCAACTACATTTCCCAGTTCCTCCCACACCATGCCACTGTGACAGCACCGCTCACAGACCATACCGGCAATGCAGAATTTGTCTGGACCCACACTCATGACCAAGCCTTTACCAACATCAAGGATTTGATTAAAAACGCCAACGTTATTCAACCTATCGACTATAGTAAACCAGAACCGATATGGCTGATAACGGATGCATCAGATGTTGGAGTTGGAGCATGGGTTGGGCAAGGGGCCTCCCATGAAACGGCAAGGCCGGCGGCATTACACAACAGGAAGTTCACTAACTCACAGATGAACTATGGAACAACAGACAAGAAAGCCCTTGCTGTGATTGATACTCTCGCCGCTTTCAACCACATCCTCATGGGCAATACCTTCACTATTGTCACCGACCACCAACCTCTCACTAATCTTAAAACAGAAAGGATACCTGGAAGAAGAAGAACAAGATGGATAGGTGAAATTAGCAAATACGATGCAAAAATTATCTACACCCATGGAAGAACGAACTATTTAGCTGATGCTCTCTCCCGCCTATATGAGAATCAAGACCTCGCAAACCCTCCCCTTGTTCACGACCACACAAGACAAAGCGAGGACAGCCCTGATGACACCTCCTATGAACAAGAACCATCGATGGCTGCCGCCAGCTCTGCCACTCCCTCCAATCCTTTCTCTTCCACCATGTACAGTGCTGCCGGAACAGAACGAGGAAAGGACATTAATGAAGAATGGAAAGACAATTGCACGCTCCGCAGCACACCTCCTCACGATCTTGAACAAAGCAGACTCCACTGGTCCCACTGTTACCACGACACCTGCCCTTTTCACCAGACTGAAATTAAGTTCGGAAACAGATACCAGCGACCGTACTATATGCCTGCTGACGATTCCAAAGACACCAGCTTCGACACCGCAGAGGAAGAAGAAGAGATGATCGATGAAAAGGAGTCAACCCAATCTCCTCATATCCTTAATCCTGCACTAACACGGTACCAAGGTCTTGAAGAACTCGAACAAGCAGCAGCCTACGTGGATGCAATATCCTATTTACACTCCCCACAGTCAGCCCCACCATCCTCTCCTCCCATAATCGATTCACGACCACTATATGGTGGACCCTTACGAGTATACAACAATGAAACCATTGTCTTGGTCATACCCCCTACTATTCCCGAGCATTGGCATCAACTCTACGAAACCTTTGAGGAAGAGGAAGCCCCTATCGAACCAACAAGAGGATCCCTAATCGAGGATGAACGAGATGTTAGATCGACCACAGAAGAATTAACCTCCTCTTTCCGAAGCCAAATGATAGCAGGATACCGCCATGACCCGATTTACTTCAAAGCCATGGATAGCTCCAGGCATGGAGACCTCGCCCCCTACAACATATCAAATGGAATGGTCTATACCAGCACCCGTTATGGTGAACACTGCTTATACATACCAAAAGGCCATATGTTCAATGGAATGACTATTAGAGAATATGTTATTACCGAAATCTACAACAAAGGACACCATAGTGCGGATCGCAACCTCCAATATGCCTCAGAATATGTTTACTGGCCTGAAATGTGAAAGGACCTCCGCGATTTTGTCAGGCAATGCCAACTCTGTCGGGCAAATAAGGAGCGAACACAACTTCCTGAAGGGAAAGCTCAGACCCTCCAACTACCATGTGAAATATTTGAATCCTATGCCATCGATTTCGCAGGACCATTCAACAAGTCCGCCGGATCTGACACCATCTTGGTAGCTGTGGATCGATTCTCTGGATACACCTGGTTAATACCAATGAAGGTTACCGACTCCTCCAAAGACACCTGGAATAACCTACAACGATACCTGTTTACCCCCCACGGGTACCCCTTATCTATTGTCAGTGATGCTGATCCCTGCTTTACCGCCAGATTCTGGAAGCAAACCTTGACCTCCCTCGGAATAAACCACATTATGGCTGCTCCAGGACACCATGAGACTAATGGCCAAGCAGAACGAAAAATCCGCGAGGTTAAGACCGGAATTAGGAATATGATCAATGAACGACAAAACAATTGGGAACCAGCCCTTGTTGAGCTTGCTGCATATATCAACGCCGGATGTTCAGATACCTTGGGGATGTCACCATACAAGGCAGTCTTTGGCCGTTAATACCCCCTCCTACCTACAACACTATTTAAGAACTCCTCAGTCCCTGCCTCTGATGACCATCTAAACCGCCACCAAGCAATTCGGAACGATGCCTTCCAAGCTGTTAAGGCTGCCCGATTCCGAAGCACCACTACTGCCCAGAAACGACGACGCAAACATGTCCCCATCTCACCAGGAGATATGCTCATGGTTCACGGTAATATGTTCATTACCAATGTCGGATGCAGTAAGAAACTGCAACCCCGATGGCGCGGACCCTTCAAAGTCATATCCTTTGACGAGCATACAGAGAATTACACTGTCCAGATGGATAGACGCATGTACTGCCGCAATACTGCAGTCTTTCACGCCTCAGCTGTCAAGCGATTCCATCCAAATGACGACTCCACGTTTCCTGGAAGAACCCACTCTCGGCCTGCACCTATCATCATCGATAAGAAGGATGAATGGGAAGTTGAAGAAATCAGAGACCACCGCATTTGGCATGGAAATGATCAGTTCCTAGTCAAATGGAAAGGATATCCAATGAACGAAAACAGTTGGGAACCACTGGAAGGACTAGAACACGCTATGGATATGGTGAACGGATGATGGAAAGACAACATGCCAAACGAATCCCTCCCCCCAACAATCAATTATATCACCATGTGCTGGACACCTACAATGCCAGAAACTGAGCGATGGCATGCAGAACTCGAAGCTAGAGATGGATTTTGGGCACCATACTTTGAGTCGGAATTCGAAAGCAGCGATGAGGAGAATCAAACTATGGAGTAGGCCCTTGACAACTTTATCTAGTCACCAATCACCATCCAAATACCATAACGATGTCAAACTATGTGGAGCTCAATGTGAGGCAGCGACAACAGATTGTTGGACTGTTGTTGAACCGCGATGTTATCCAACTTGAAGACTACTGCGAAATCCTCTGGATTGACTACTGTCCTGATTGCGATCATGCTTGGGTTGATGTACAGCACGAATCTGGTATTCGTGACTACTGTGATTTAGATTTCTTCGAGTCTAAGTGTTTCCTGAGAGTTTCCTCTTGTCCCTGGTGTGATACTTATGATGAGGAATTTCTTGCGGAAACTGAAGCCATGAGTTTCGCGGAATCCGCTTTTGATGATTATTAGGTTTTGTTTGTTTAAACAGTTGTTTTGTTTTGGGGAATGTAACCGGTACGGGTACTCGATTATTGGTTTTGTTTTATGTTTTGCTTTAAGTATCGCTTTGATACTTGGTTTGTTTTAAGTATCGTTTGATACTTGGTTTGTTTTAAGTATTGTTTGATACTTGGTTTGTTTTAAGTATCGTTTGATACTTGGTTTTGTTTTATGTTTTGCTTTAAGTATCGCTTTGATACTTGGTTTGTTTTAAGTATCGTTTGATACTTGGTTTGTTTTAAGTATCGTTTGATACTTGGTTTTGTTTTATGTTTTGTTTTAAGTATTACTTTGATACTTAAGAAGTTTTACCAAAGTGTATCGCTTGATACCTTTGATTAGTTTCGTTCATGCTAGACATGAACAGATTTGTGTATTTAAAGACCGCCTGTTTCTACGATAGAAAAGGCAGACTTTGACAGACAGTATTTCAATATACTTGGTTGAACGGTTACTTCTTTGTTCCCCAGTACACCCTCGAAGCCTCCTTTAGTTCTCAGCTCTCGCCTCCTCTCTGGAAGAGCAGGCCACCTGCCAACTATCGTATCTATTACCGAAAACGTGATTAGCACTTTGCGGACACGTTACACATTTGATACTTGGTTTTGTTTTATATTTTGTTTTAAGTATCGCTTTGATACTTAATTAGTTTTACCAATGTATATATTGATACCTTTGATTGGTTTCGTTCATGCTAGACATGAACCTATTTGTTTATTTAAAGACTGCCTGTTTCTACGATAGAAAAGGCAGACTTTGACAGACAGTATTTCAATATACTTGGTTGAACGGTTACTTCTTTGTTCATCAGTACACCTTCAAAATCTCCTTTAGTTCTCAGCTCTCGCCTCCTCTCTGGTAGAGTAGGCCACCTGCCAACTATCGTATCTTTACCGATAATGTGACTAGCACCTTGCAAACACGTTACAGAGAAGGCTAATGCAATTAAGAAAGCTTGAAAGAGCATTTAAGTTGCCATTAACAAGACAAAGACAGCCTTAAACCACCGTGGAATTGATGCTCACAAGGCTGAAAAAGAAAGAAAAAAAACAGGTTTACAATATTTAGTCTGAAGGTGGAATTGTCCCAGCTGAACACTTGATTCCGATACATGACTCAGAAAAGAATCCTACTCCTGAGAATCCCGAGTCTCTTCAAGCACCACCAGATTTGTTACAGGCTTTGTTGATGCTAGAGCCAACTGCTAATACACCAGCAAGTGCAAGATTGGATAATTCCCAGCTTGCAGGTACTGTAAGAGAACATGGAGAAGTTCAAGTTCATACAAATGGTCAACAGCTTGGATTAGGAGATGGATATACAAGAAACACTGGTATTCAGATTGGCGATGATCAGGAAGGGGGTAATTGTGATAATTTGTCTAGTGACTCTGATTCAGATTCTTCATCTACATCTTATGACTCAATTGCAAGGAATGCTGATTTCATTTCCTTCAATTGAAATATTGTAATTTAAATTCAAAAGTAGACTGCATCTGGTGTATACTTGTATTATGTAAGTCAATACAAAACAAAAAAGGAAACTGGGGCATCACACTTGCTTTTGCGTCACACTTGCTTTTCCCGACTATGAGGGAAGCAAAATAGCAGGGTAACTAGCTATTAAGTTTTCAACAATAAGATTTAATGTTCCTTTGCTACTATGCAAGCAATGTGATATCATAACCATTCGGACAAATTTGTCCAAAAAAAAAAGCTTCTTAGAGTAATAACAAAGGGAGAGCTTGGAATGGGATGATTCTGGTACATCAGGTTACTTGGATTCTTTCGTAAAATCTATGATCATTCATTCATCACTTCTGTGTTGAAACCAAAACATTCTGCTCAACTCCTTTGTAAATACATCTCTAGTGTGAAATAACCACTAATATTACGAGATAATCATCAATTATGGAATAGTGTGCGAGACACCGAAGGGACTCCGTGGAGGACCCACAGGCCGGCAGACGACCATGGGGCCCTGCGGGTGGCGACCATGCCATACAAATGACAGCCGGGCCCTGCAGATGATCGCCAGCCCCTGCGGATGAAGGTCAGGCCCTGTAGATGACGGTCGGAAGATCCCGTTTGGGCTAAGACTGGCGGGCCCGGGGGTCACCGCCCAGGACGGCCGTCTTCAGGTAGGACAGACGCCGTGCCCTGCCGTCCTTACCCACCTTGCCCGGGACGGTTGGGAACACTAGCTGAAACAAGTGTTGAGACTGATATTTTTACGTGGCATTATATTGACAAATCTTGTTCCAACTTTCTTAATCTCTAGTAGCTTTTAATGCGTAGAATCCAAGCTTTCTTTCCTTTCCACTCTCCTCCGGTGGTGACTTTTTTTTGTTGCTGTATAGGGTGGTATGACAGTTGTAGTTGCGATGGTTACTGTATGATGGGTTGCATCGCTGGTGATGACTTTTGACCAAGAACTATAGATATCGTGGGTGCTTTTATCTCGGTCATGACCAAGGACTTCGTGAAGGGCGAGTCACTTCTTGCGACTGAGATAGCTGACCGGATAATCCTGGGAGGTCGTACTATATCCTCCTCGGGTAGGTTGCTCTGGGGCTCACACTATCCGCATGCTAGTCACCTCTTTGCTATCCTTATATGATACCCGATCAAATTTATCTAGTTGGGCGCACCGGGGTGCGGGTGAAAAGCTGTGAAAACTAGGAGTTTTCAGAAGACTAGCGTCCCTCGGATTTACTCGATACCTCAGAGCACTTGGTGTGAAATAGATATCACCCATCTCTGATCGATTTTAACTGTCCAGTAAACTAATTTGTTGTTCATGGCACAAAGTGAACTGGATTGTTTTCTGGGTTTGCTGGAATAGTAGCCACGGGAGCCGAGAGGGTAAAGGAATCAAATCTGTGGATATAACGCACACCCATTCCCCTTGATTTGCTGGAAGGGCCGATCAGATTGAATCTATTCGGGGGGTTATGTGGAAGCTTGCTTGGTGCAGCTATTACCCATGAACACAAAACACGATTTCACAGCAAGAAGGCAGGGTATACATTGGCAAACACCGACCAAGGCATGTTCAAGGATGGGAAAAATGAAGATAGATAACACTAGCGAATAATCCCAGGGATTTTTGAGAGAGCAGGCTACCGAAAACTAACTAAGTCGAGCACCAACAACTCCGTAACATAAACCTTTTTCTCCCCCTATAGTTGGTTGCGGACTACCACGGCTTACTCGATGTCCATTTTATGTTCCGCCTCATCATTTCCTGGATCCCCGGCACCACCTCCTTCCGCATTGGAGAGTGGGTTCTCTGGTCTGTGATCGTCTCTGGGACTCTCATAGCATTAGCAATTATAATGGCAAATGCTCGCTTGGAACAACAAGCAAAGGGTGAGTGAATGGATAACTCACCGGCCGTGTTGTTCGCCGACTATCGGGTAATCCTTGACCGAGCGGGTCTCTGGGCCAGTGCCATGGGGGGCGGTGGGGGTGAAAGCGGGTATAGACTTCGAAAACTCTCCCTCAACGGGATTTTTAGTGGCAGGAGTCTCGTAGTCGGAACGCGGGCCGGAGTAGTCACTAGTTCTAAGGGTTCCAGAGCCATCTGCAGCAGACGGCCCCTGGTCAATCTCCATATGGCGTGCGTGGATTCTCTGGGCGAGCTCAGCTAATCCCGGGTTCATAGTAGCGGGGATATCAAGCGGATTATGCCCACTTCCGTAGGTCTTCTGTCTTTTGCGGGGCGGAAATTTCGGCATCTATGTGTCGTAAAGTTGTGATGGATAAGGGTGGTGTTGTTCAATGGGGAGTGAAGGGAAATGGAGAAGGTGGGCGTTCCACCAACATAAAGCAGTGGTACAGCTTATCGCCGAGTCAGCGACTCAGTTCTGTGTTGTTTTACTGATCCGCAGGGCTACTCGGGGATCGTGGTACGGGGTTGATTTTAGTATTGAACTGTTCTAGTAGTATCGTATGTGGAATCAGGCGTCCGGCAAGTGAAGTTCAAGAGCGCAACCTCACTGAGAGAACTGACTGGAATGGCTTAATGGACGCCTGACGTTTGAAGTTCTATCTGCAGTGGTCCTGTCAAGCAGCTCTAGGTGTTGGACCAAATTGCTTCTACAGGTATTCGAGAGAGGATCGGTGGTGGTTGGGATAGACCTTTATCTTCAAATGGAACTAGAAAACAACAATCACGTAGGTTCGAGATGTTCGAGTGATATCTGTGAACTTGTTATACAAGATAATCCGTACCATTTGTTTTTTATTGTCTCTTAATGCTAATCTATCCACCGTAAAAACTCAAATAATTGGACCATGTGCTATGTAGTCCGGAATTTCCTCTTCCAGAACAGAGGCGAAAAACACAGCAAAAATCTAGCTGTCGGAGACAAATAAAAAAGAAAAAAACACCAGACCATAGTAGGAGAGGCAGGTCCAACGTCCTAGCACAGTCGTCACAACTACCAGTGCTCGGCGGGAGGAATGCCTGGCCTCCAGGATCTGCTTGTCGCAATTATCGTTTCCCTATCTGTAGCATCCTCGGGGTTCTATAGTATTTTTTAGATAGAGCCAAAGAGAGTGGCGTTTGGCTCTCACTATCAGGTATCATGGTGCTGGAATCTCTCCATTCTAAAGGTGTGCTTACAACCGTATCACACCCGCACTCGGCGGCACAGGAGAGTGGTGTCTGGCCATATAATATTATGGTGGCTACCGTGTTGGGATTCACATCCTCTCGTTCCGAAGGCAGTTTTACTACACTCTCATGCCCGCGCTCGGCGGCCCACGAGAGTGGCGTTAGGCCGTATTTGGTGTCCGCCATATTGGGATCGACATCCTCTCACGCCAAAGGGGTCATCACTGCATTCTGGTACCCTGGCTCGGCGGCCCACAGGGGTGGTGTCAGGCCAAATTGGGTATCTGCCGCATTGAGATTGGCACCCCCTCGCCCAAAGGCATCTTGACTACCCCCTCACGGCCGCTCGCGGCTGCCCACGAGACCTGTATTCAGCTATGTTTGGCGTCTACCGTATTGGGATTGACATCCTCTCGTTGCAAAAGCATCTTGACTACCCGCACGTGCCCGTGCTCGGTGGCCCACGAGAGTGGTATGCAGCCATATGTGGTGTCTGGTGTATTGGGACTGATATCCGCTTGTTCTAACAGCGCTTTAACTACCTCCTCATACCCTCATAGCTGCCCATATGAGAGCAGTACTCCCCATGCCATCGGTTGCATTAATATTACATTCCTTCATCTCCAAAACAGCAGTAATTATTCCCACGATCTCGAAAAATATTACTCCGTGGAGTGTCGTAAATCCCGCGCACAAACTGCTCCCGAAAAAGTGGTAGGGCAAAAGTGTATCTTTGTGGTGCGATAACATAAGTTGAGCGGATATATGCCCAGCAAATCTATCCAGAAACCTCAGTGCAAGTATCTTTAAATTTTTATTCGTTCCCTTTCTTGTGTGGTTTCCCCAGTAACAAGAAGCATATTCTAGAACGTGCGTGGTCGAGGGGTTCCCGGGAGAGAGTGGGCGGAAGATGCCGGACACTCCGAAAATTGAGATTTATCAGACAAGCCTCCGCAGCTGGTGGGTGGGGTCGGATCACTCGGGGGATACTCTTGCAGAGTGTAGTGCACAAGTCGAACATTGGACGAAGACGCCTCGACCGTGACAAGACCCAGACAAGATGCTAGGAGTGTTCTAAATGCGGGAGTGCTTTCGGCACCAAGGTGGGCAGATCCCACTTTCATCTCCGGCGCATGACAGAGCTTCTTTGCCCTTAGTGGCGTCTCCGAATAGAGCACCCACACCAAGACCTTCAGTCCGAGTATCGATTTGTGCCCCTTCTGCGCCTTTAGTCGCGCTAGAGTTGCAGTGTAGGTACGACTCAGCCAATTTCCTTTAGTCATCTCTTCAAGTTTCTTTCTTCTCTGACGAATTGTCACCTCCCAAAATGGCATCTATGTTTAGGGAAACAAAAGACAAGAAGGAATCTGCCTATAACTATTAGTAGGTGTGCTCCATTGGTAGGGTGGAAGCTTTAAATGCTCCTATGCAGATATCGGATGTCCTTTTCGCGATAGTTCTAACAATGTCCGCCCGCAAATTATCGTTCATCGCATCTGGCTCGACGTCCCTTTCTAATCTCATCTTTAGGTAACTCCTAACGTCGCCCGTGTTCGGGCTGACGGGTATCACAAGTGCCTTGGTGAAATATCTTTAAATATCTTCCGTAATATGGGCCGCCCGGTGAGGAATATCCGCGTGCGAGGGGACTCCCGAAAAATATCTCTCAATGGCTCAAGAGGCTCTGGCAGATGCTTCGGCAAGCATTCATCAAGTGTGTCGATACAGATAAAAACTTGCTTTAGCTAAGCAATAGTGGTCCTCAGCATCCTCATAAACCCGGAAGCCGTAGCTTTTGGGAGCCCATCTCCGTTTTCCCTTCTTGGAAAGTCTTGCGTAAACGCTTTGGGATGGCCCCTCTACCAACTAGCTGCTTTAGGATCGCTCCAATCATGGTATTAATTGTTTGGTTTTGCTGGCCAAGATAGTCGTAGTGTAAGCCTGGGACAGCGATATCTTCCTTCCTTGCCTGATCGAATAGGCGGTCAATCATTGGAGAACTAGTATTTCTGGCTGTCAAAAGTACTCGCTCCTTTGCAAGAATCCTCCCGCTTACCTCAAATTTGTCTCGCCCATTCTCGGATTTTCACTAAAAAACAAGGTAGCCTTATCGACTTCTCATTTGCTATCTCTCCACTTCCGAAACTCACGTGTTTCTATAACCCAATCCCCAAACCCGTCAGGCCTGTCGGTACGCACCGCTTCGTGTCTGTTATTTGGATCAAGTAGGGAGAGCCAACGCATGATCTGCGTATTCTCGTCGGACTTGGAGTCGGTGTTGTTGAAACTTCCCGTTATGTTGTTGCAGTTGGCATTGCCGTCGCCCATGTTGATAGTTTGCATATGTATAGCGCGTGCCATGATGTTCCGTTGAAAAAAAGTTTGATTAAACGTAGAAATATTGTGGAAAATTTGTAAGGGTATCGAGGGTGTTGAGTCCTATACGCCTTCCGTGAGCAGAGCTGAATGAAGGCGGTGCGATGTAGCCTGTTGTGACAACTCCTGTCCAATTTTTTAGATGCCAAAAAAATACCAGCAGCCGCCTGCGCTTGAGTCCGCAATTGGCATTCAGCCTAGCAGTTGAAAAACAATTTATTGGTTTTTCGGCTCGGGAAAAGACTTCGGTGTATGTACCGCGTTTTCGTATATTATATGAAACTTAAAGATCGACTGGGAACTTGGCGCTCGAAAGACATTTTTTAATATTAGGTTTGGATGCCTCTGTTTACCTTGCTGCTCTAGCATAGGGTACTGTATCTACGATATGGTACGGTACGCATTGTTTTAAATGGCGAGTGGTATTAGGGTCCTGCGATTTGGACTAGAATACCTGGGAAGAGGCGAAGAAAGAAGACAAGATGTATCTAGATAATGCAATGGAGTGCAAGTTCTGTATCTAAGTTGGATATTTGTTTTGAGCTCAAGCGATGTAGGTCGATTGATCATGCTTTATAGCCATGTCTACTAGCAAATATTAATAATTTACAATTAGGAGAAGAATCAAAGTAAGGTTAAAATCTCGCTGCATGAATCTAGTAAACACGGTCTGGTAGTACGATGTTGAGCATACCGCCTCCTACGTCAGGGATGTCGAACATACCCTGGATACAAGTGCCACAGACCCATTCGTGTCTCACTAATTTAAGCAATCTTATTGCGCTCGGCACTGGGGGGCAAGTGAGTCAGCTCGTGGCGTCTTACAAAGAGTCTCATCATATCCACTGGTTATTTCTGTTCCTGAAGTCAGTGGTTCGCGCGGAGGTAAATGGCGGAATTTCATGTGGACTAGTTATAGTAGTTATAGGCTCTATTGAGCGTTAGATCTATTGAGCGTTAGATCATCGTGATCTATCCTCATCGATCCGATTATCGAGAGAGATAACAGGGGGGTCTGGAGTTTCCATGTAACTTTATTGCCTTTCTGGAGGAGAGTCTGATTAATTTTGCTTTGATCTTCTTCCCTGCCACTTTACGCGGGAATCTGTGTGCTCGCGAGCCCCACAGAAAATGTTCTGCAGGTGGTGTCCTGAAGTGTCCGTATTGTGCGGTACTGTACTCTACAAGTACCTGTACCGTACTATAACTGACCTGACCGCAACGCCTTACCAACGGGCAATATTCCTACTCTTCTAGCATAACAACCTGTTAACTGTCGCGACATTGGAAACTCTTGAGGAGCTAGAGAAAATTGGATTTTTCTGTCGCTGTATATTAGCTCAAGGTAGTTGCAAGTGTTCGCATGGTTGGTGACGGGAGAAGGAATCTGCCTCTTGGGTGAAAACTGTGCTATCATACCATGATCAGAAGAGCGATCCCTTCAATATCTTCTCACTCCTCAAGAGCTCTTATAGGGCCGCGATATCATACCGGTAAATAGTCTTTAGGATAACCTTTAGGATAACACTCGGATATATCGATGTTATGTTTCCTCTGCGATCTCAAGGTAGGGTTCAGTTATGAAATCAGGAATCAAATAAGCCGGATAACAAGTTTTAAAAACGGTTAACTTAATCCACCTACCTAGCAGTTGTGCGGCAACTCCCAGGAAGACGCGGTGCTGAGAATAAGTGACAACGCTGTGAGTAGCTTGTTTCCATCACAATTTGCTTGTGCACCCAATTCCTGAACGAGAACGAAAAAGTCTTCGATAATAGCCAAGTCCTCCCTAAATAGCAGTTCGTTAAGGGATACGAGAGAAGGTAAAAAAGCAGTCTGTTGGGCGAGACGGAAAACAAAGGGAGGGGGAGATGGTAGTTAGGACATCTCTGCAGAATTCATTGCGTGTGACATTTGGGTACGTCCAGTACCTAATGAAGTTTTGGTAAAGTTTTTCTTAGTCGGTACTGGTGGCAACACCAAAGGGAATATATGCAGCATACTGCAATTTACTATTCCAATCAGCGATAATCCCAAAAACCTGAGCTTCCATCCACCCAAAAGACCAAATTCCCTCCCGGATCGCTACTTTCTGAGCAATAGAATTCTCACTAGTTAATAGTTATCCCCATGTTGGCACGCGGCTCGAGTTCAGGAGTGCTTGACTTACTCTCTTCTGCTACCTCGTTGTACTCAAAAATTTGATTATATTAACCTCATCAGCTATACTGCTTTTGGTGCCTCCTTGAAGTTATAATTGTAAGAGGGTGTGAGAGGGGGGGCTAACCATGTGCTCAATCATACGAAGGTTAGGCCAGGAAACCTTCCCGTTACCTATGCTGTACATCCGTAGGGGCGGGTATGCTGGGGGTACCTGCTGGGGTTCCGGGGAGATATTTCTGCCTTAAAAGTCAAGGGGCAGCAAGAGATGGATTTGTATTTGCACAGACGGGTGTGGAAGAATCTTTCAAGAGCCGAGATAGTAGAATTGTACTGGTAGGGTAGCCGCTTCATCTTCTGGGAATGGGAAAGATGTAGTAGGTATGAAACGCTCCGGTATCCGTTTATGGTATAGCCGGGCGTGGTGAGCGAACTTGAGTCTCTTTGCTTGTAATGGTTCTGTTTGTAATGTTGGACGGCGGAATGGAATCGGGTAGAGGGTAGACGGGCATTGGAGAAGGCGGTAGAGTTTTGGGAGTTCAATTCTCCCACGCGTAGCTGGTACACTGCCGCCGGCCAAGGCAGTAGAAGAATGGAAGGGAGGAAGGATAACGCTAACCTATTAGAGGGTGGGTGTGGGTGCAGTAGCTGTTGTTGGTACTTGGATGTGTGTTGCTGTGTAATCGATAAAGAGGAGTTTTGGTGAGGTGAGAAATGATTATGATTGGAGTGGGGCCAGAAGTATATCGTTGAGTATACCTTTCAATGGTGAGCGACATGTGCACCCAGTTTCTCTGAAAATATATCCATCATAGTTTTTCACACGGAACGAATTACGGTGCATGTGTAGTGCTTTGGGTTTGTGCACGAATAGAGAGATTTGGCCGAAGTTCGGTGAGTGCAACCACACAAGGGCGACCCTCGATATTTTCTTTTGGAGGTAGGCACGAGTCAGGCGAACCCTCAATTGCGCTTCCCGTAAGTGAACCTTTGCACTATATACTGTGCTCTAAATATTTAAAGCAGTCACCGAGCTAATTATATTCCTTCGACCCGCCCGTCCTAAATTCTAAAGACGGTACGGTAGGGAGCGGAATATTGAAGTATTGTTCCCCGCACCAGCAATCATTTCTAAAACTGTTTTTAACACCCGCGGAGTATATGCATAAGCACAAGTGGTAATCCCACACACACAACTGCCCCCACTACGGTATACACAAAACGGGCTATAGGATCTGAGGACTGGATGGGATGGGATAGAATAAAGATCAATGGTTTATAGCGTTACATCCATCTTAGTTGTGGTATGATGGGTATGAAGTGTTATTTCTGGGTTCGAGCCTTTGTCAAGAAATAAGCTTTCTTTTTTCTTTTTTTTTCTTTCTTCCTTTATTTAGCTCGGTGATTGTAGGTAAGTATTCTCACAATAGGCTCCAGGTCTTGTTTCTCAACCCTTTGACAATCTTTGTCTAGTTTGGTAATTGGCTATGGACTTAAGGTACCGTATTGGGCAGGCATGTGTGTGTGGTAATCGGTCGTGTGCGGTGTTCATAAATACCTGCTTTATCCACTACCTCCTTCACCATCGGAACGCAATCAACAAATTCCAACAAAAAGACATTATCAAATCCGCAGCTATTTATCCCACCCAACATGCTATATAAGTTAGCTGCTATCTAAGTTAGATAGCTACCAATAGTGTACTGGTACATTAGTGTGGTATCAGTACACTTACTTTTTCATAAGCCAGAAGAAATCTCCCTCCGTACCCTACCCTATCCTATCCTATCCAACCCTATATTAAAATAATATTATAACACAACTCACAAATCCTATCCAAAGTCGGAATGAAGGAAAAAAAACAGAAAAAAAACATTGAATCAAGAATCACCCGACCAACCAGCATCTCACCGGGGGTTTTTTTTTTACTCCACTCTGTGGAGGGTGGACAAAGGTGGGAAAAAAGATATTATTACGGGTCAAATGCTCCGTGAAATCTATTCGAAGAAAACTTCAGGGAATGGAGCTGCGTGGGGTTGAATGGACTTCAGTAGCGTGGGAAGGTAGATGTGACGAATACGAAATACAAACGGAATGGAATGGAAAAGACGTAAACAAAAATTGTCCACGACATTCCCAGAAGAAAAGAAAAACTGTCATATGACGAGTATCAGGTGGAACATTTCAGCACAAAGTGGAAAGAAAGGTAAGGGGGCAGGGGACCAAGGAAAAGGAAAAAAATCCGATAAGCGGAATTTTTTAATTTCTAATTTTTTTTTTAGAAACCTTTATATAAAACCCAAATAGGCTGGCCGGAGTGGAGAGGTATAAGAAAGTTATGGCAACAGAGATATTTTACCATGTTAACATCACAGGACTACGAAAAAGTCCTAATCCGAGTTCTTTCTCCGCTTACGAGTTGCCTTATTTTTTGGAGTAGCCTCATCTGAGGCCTGCTCCTCTTCAACCTCTACAACCCTCTTGCAACCGGCGCGCTTTCTCATAGTCGGTTTAGCACCGGCTCTCAAATCGGCGACGGCTGGTGTAGCGGCAGTGGAGGTCCCGGTGATGGCAATGGAGTTGAGTGCCTCTTTGGTGTTACCGTTGGTAGCGACACCCTTCTTAAATTGGGTTTTCGCCCTCTTGTGAGAGGTGTGGGGAGTCGGGGATCCAATATCTTCCTCTGACTCCTCCACTTCCTCGCCTTCTTCGTTCCAGGAAGCCCATTCGGCCATATCACTTTCTGCCTCTGACTCTTGAACATTGTCAAGTTCGGTATCAACGGTGGTGAAGCCAATAGAATACTCGGCGGTTTGAAGCGCCTTGGTGTCTTTATAAGTGGCCATATCCTTCTCGTACACCTGACGGTTTTTCGCGGCGATGTCCTCCCAGGTCTGCGTGATGCATTAATCAACAATTAGCCGATTCAGTATACTCAGCATGGATATGCGATTTCACGTACTTCCTTCTGACCCTCTGGAGTGTCAGACCAACGCTTAGCGAGTTCTGCCTTAATGTCATTGCGTGTGGCATTCGGGCCGAGATCAGCCTTAACGGCATCTCTACGCTGAGAGCAGAACAATAAATAAGCGCCCATAGGTCTCTTTGTCATGGCAGAATCGCGCTTCTTGCGTTTGGCTCTCTTTTCAGGTCCTTTCGGTTCCTCTGCAGTACCTGGTTGGATTAGAGCTTGGGGCTGTTGCTGTTGCTCCTCTCTAGACCTCATTAAATTATTGAACAAAGCTAAAGCAGTACGAGACACCTCTTCGGTTGAATAGCGTAAAACAGCCATTGACGCAACAAACTAGTAATCATGTTAGCAATAATACATCGAAGATATTTTCTTTCGTAACTACAGCTACCGCAGGAGCGGCAGCAGAGCCGTGATATGCATGACGAAGAAGAAGCCGATTGCAGGGGGATTATGTATGATAGTAGATAGATAATATTATGTAACATATATGCAATAGAATATGTCGGGCCTTCAGAGTCTGGAACCCAATAGGATATGTGTGAGTGGGAAAAAAGGGTTTTGGGATGAAATGCATCCCAGCCGCACGGACATTCGCAACAGCAGTAGGGAAGAGGAGAGATAAGGTAAGAGTGAGATATATGGAAGTGGAAAGGTATGAGTTGAACATCAATGCTTGACGAATGAAGGGGAAAAGAGGCTTACCTCATCGCGTTTGCGACGGAGAACGTCTATATCTGTGGCATTTTCATTACTAGATCTAGCCATATTGTGCGGTTAAAAGAGATAAGTTATCGAGATCGTGTTATATTTTCTATCCCAACAATTGGAACAGAAGTTATTATATATTTTGAATTCAGGAGATTGTTGTTATAGATAACAACTAACTTGTCGAAGTGCTGTCCGGTTGAGGTTGCTGTAGTGGTTGGGACGTTCGACTCAGAGAGGGAGGTTTGAAGTAATAGCGTGGTGGAGAAGAGGGGGGCGAAAAAACGAAGGGAAGTGTACTCGGGAGGATACTCGAGTACAGTAGTTGCGAAATCTCAACCGAACTTGACTCAAAACAGCCCACGCTTTCAAGGATAGAAAGTGCGAGCCCGAGAGGGAAGTGTGAGTGTGAGATGGTTGAAGGAAGGAAGGAAGCAGAGGAAGGCTGGGAGAGATTGGACTGGAATATAAACGAAGGAAGACAGTTGTAGTGTGCCCGCTATCGGCACCCTAAATTGTAATCATCGGCAATAGGGTCGACAGAAAAATGACAACCATTGTTGACCTTCTCGCGCAAGGTATGGTGGCCTGAAATTTGTGCGCGTCGCTGCATACCCCTCAGCCCGAAGCTGGTTTACGGTCCGGGCAACATAGTTACTATTTCTCAAACAATAGGTACACTTTTGACTTATGATACCTTAGCACTAGGGTTCCCCCTTGATTCTCGAGGGCCCTCTTGGGTCTTTCTAAGTAAAGCTGAGCAAATAATATTTGATAGATATTAGCCTTGTGCATTTTTTAATAAATTGTTAGCATCATATTAAGGGGAAATTTCGCTACAGATATTAAGAATTCTACAGCAATCAAAAAGTAAATAGCGTACCATAAGACTATACATTATTGTAGAATATGGACTAAAAAATCATTTTTCCTATAAACACAATATATCCAGCAAGATTATACTATAACTACTACTAAAATGGAAGTGTTAATAGTCTAAGTCTATTCTATAACAGTGAAAAATATTATGGTAGAATCAGTGTTAGAGTAATATAATTACAACTCAGATGGAAATATTTACACTGAGAGTTTCATGTTACTGCAGTTGTAGTATGATAGTACTATTACTACTAATAGAGTAATATATTAGTACTAATACTATCATAGAGGTACAGTAGTAGCTGTACTACCATAGATATGTAGTAGTAATACTACGACTACATTAGTACAGTTTTAGTAGTACAAATATAATAGTATATTATAGAAGTACTATTACTATTACTGTATAGTGGTAGTAATATGTGGTAGTTACAAAATTACTACTATTTTTATAATGCTACTACCATAGTAGTAGTAGCACTAACTTAAAATTTGATTGATAATTACCTTAGTTATCTTAATATTTTGTTGGAAGTATTAGTAATTATTTATATTAGAAAGAAAGAATAAAATTAGTTACTAAATTTTTGAGTAGTTATTGATTATTATTATTATTATTAAATGTTTGTATGATACTTGTTTTAATTTTAAAAATTTATAAGATTTTTTTAATTCAACTCTTCTTTGTCTCTTCTCTCTTGTCTTTTCTCAATTTCCACTTTGTGTAACAAATATTTAGCTTGATAATGTGAAGGTAGAAATGAGTCTGTATAATGTGTTTGCTAAGTGCTAATTACATTTTGGGGTGAGGTGCAATAGCTGGCAGGTGGCCTGCTCTTACAGAGAGGAGATAAGAGCTGCAAAATAAAAAAGGCTTCAAAGATCTATTGGGAAAACTTAAAGAAGTAAGCGTTCAACCAAGTATATTGAAATACTGTCTCTTAAAGTCTTCCTTTCTATTGTGCAATCAGGTGGTCTTTAAATACACAAATCAGTTCATCTCCTGCATGAACTAAACTAATCAAAAATATCAAATGATACACTTTGGTGAAACAACATAACTATTAATGTGATACTTGATGTAAAACAAAACCAAGTATCAAACGATACTTAAAACAAACCAAGTATTAAAATAATACTCAAATCAAAACATAAAACAAAATTCTTAATGGAGTACCCATACCAGTTACACTCTGTGGTTTTACAAAAATCTTAGATGATAGGGTCAAAGTTTAATCATGTTTTGGTTGTGTTTCTTGATCTGGTGGAAAGGGCTTATTGAGCAGAACTTGGCTGAAAAATTTCTGTGAAGAGAAGGGAAAAGAAAATGTTTACCTTCTTCAATCCTGTAATTTAGGACATGAATCAACAATATGAAAACCATGAATATGAACTTGTAAACTACACGTAGAGTGAGATTGAATTGTATACAACAATGTAAAAGACAGCTGAAGGACTGTGCTACTTCTCTGGAATACATACTGCTTGGTTTTCATTTCATCACTTTCTCTTGTTTGTTTTCTTCAAACTAGACTTTACTAATTATTAAGGTCAGGTTCTGTTTTCTAGGATTAATCAATACTCTTTTAATACCTATCACATCTAAGAGTGTTTTTTATTTGTCCATATGAAAATGTTATTACTTTTTATTTCTGCCATTTTCATTTAATTCCATTGAATTTCTAATTGGTATTTGGCATATATAGTACCTCTTACTGCTTTAATCCTCTTTCTAGTTCATTCTAACCAGTACAGCACTATTTCTTACAGCTTTTATGAAATTTACTGACCAGAAAACTTGACTTAAAATGATCTCTCTTTTTCTTCTTAGTGTATTCCACTATAGTGTAGAATAAAAAAAGAAAACAAGAGTGTGATCAGAAGCTGGTTGGTACAAATGAGTTGTTAATAGTGGGCATATTGTAACAATCATCCTCTCTCTAATATTCTGCCTTGGTCTTTTGAGTTTCAATCTGCTTTTATGTAACCGGTACGGGTGCTTGATACTTGGTTTTGTTTTATGTTTTGTTTCAAGTGCCGCCTTGACACTTAAAAAGTTTTACCAAAGTGTATCGATTGATACCTTTGATTAGTTTCGTTCATGTTAAGACATGAACAGATTTGTGTATTTAAAGACCGGCTGTTTCTACGATAGAAAAGGCAGACTTCGACAGACAGTATTTCAATATACTTGGTTGAACGGTTACTTCTTTGTTCCTCAGTACACCCTCGAAGCCTCCTTTAGTTCTCAGCTCTCGCCTCCTCTCTGGAAGAGCAGGACACCAGCCAACTATCGTATCTACTACCGATAACGTGATTAGCACCTTGCGAACACGTTACATTTTATCTACTATTTCACACTTACACTTTCTATATCTGAAAGTCCAGGAGGTGTTGAGGCAAGTTCGGTTGCAATTTTACAACCACTAATACTGAGAAACATGCTTTTGTGGCATCTCTCTCCACCAGAGAGAACTCTCTCATCCAAGGTTCCCACTACAACACCTACGACTACTGTACAGCACTTGGACAAGTTAGTTGCTATACCTTACAACAACACATTGAAGTATAATAATTAAGTACATTTTTTCTGATTCAGGAGAATCAGCATATTACTTGTTTGTTTGTGATAACCAATCTCTTTTAACAGAATGAGATGGCTACAGCTTGTAATAAGAAAGGTACCACACTAGCAGTTATTTATAATGATAAGATCTGTTGTAAGGCCTACAAGTTGTAAGCCTTATTACCTTCTATTTGTTAAGTATTTATTACTTTTTACTTCTATATATCTCCTGTCTCCCTATTGCATATCCTCTCTTTTGCTGTCGCTGGCACAATGATATGTTTTTGTTTTGATTAATACACATTTCATACCCAAATTTCTTGTTCCAATAAAGCTCCACTTATATGATACTGAGTTTGAGTAGTGTGGGATTTGGTAAATACTTTTATATTCTGATTATCATAATAACCCAGTAATAGGCTTCTATACTTGAGCTGCCATTGTTATAAACATTGTCCCTCTACTGTTGCTCTGGCGTAGCTGTTGATATGAACGAACACCTGTTTGAGGTGTTCTGGCTAACTTGGTTGCTAGTTTGTTACTATAATAATTTAGTTTCGCAATTATGCCAATCAGGCATTTCTCATTGACCAGACCTTTCTGTATTATTTCATGAACCTTGCAATAGAGAATTAGTTTCAGACTTTGCTATAAAGTAGTACTATACAAGATCTGAAATGTACTAAAAAGAGTGTCAAACTCTTACCACGCACACCAGTGATGCCACAGAAACGGATAACTCCTTGTTTGTTATCCTAATATCGTGGTAGACAATTTGTCAATGACAGTTTGGAACTAAACGCAAGTGAGAAAGAAAATTCAGCTCTGATTACCAATCATTGGTTTGGGACTTCAGAGAACGAGAGAAGCAAGTAAGTAACATCAGATTTAACGCATGAGGGTAGTAAATTGACTAATTATTGATGAATAGATCACAAAGGCCTGGGGAGACCACGAAAACAAAAACTGGGAGTTGTACGTAAAAGATACGGCTCGTAAGAAGGCAACTAAAGCCCCCAGGATGGGCCAAACTGAGGTTCCTTGGAAGCTGTTTCTGCTCTATGTGAGGATTTTCTGCAGCTAGATGCAGTAGGGGATGAGCTGGATAACAGCGTTGTCGTTTATGGGCAAGTGGGGGTTTCAAGAGACAAGAATGCAAAACAGAGGTTCAATCAAGATTACAGTAAATGAAGAGGATGGAAAGTGTTGGTGAAGAAGGTTGGAGGGAGGAGGCGCTGGTACACATGCGAGCAAAGGGTGTGTTGAAAGATATTGGCAGTCAGGACCGGCTAGGCCAAACGGTATCGGAATCAGGTCTGTAGCTAACGGTTTAGACTAATCGCTGCCCGGAAAAGCTGAGCTAGGACCCGTGATATCCAAACCAGATCTTATGAAATAGTTGTAAACAACTGCAACAAGAACTCATTGCTCTCATATGCTGCCAACTCACTATTGCATCGAGGAACATTCTAATATTCTCGACGAAGGTTGAAAATAAGAAAAATAAAAATGGTAGACCGAGAGATGGTTACTTAATTTGAGGGAATATAGTTGCCATAACTAAATCGACTACCGGAAAACTGAACTGAAAAGACAAGCTAGACTGAGAAAACCCTTCATATCTCAAACCAGGTCGAGGATAGGAAACAACAAGTTAGCGCCTGTTATTGTTACCGCCCTTCTTGGTAGTCTTGCCGGGTGCTTTATATCCAACAGCAAGGACATGGAGAGGTCCCTTAAATTGAAACAACTCATTCCCAGAACGACGCCCCTCCTGTGCCTTTGTAATAAGGACATCCTTAAGATTGAACTTGTAGATGGAGTCAACCGAAGTGTAGTCGATGATTTTGGCCTGAAAATTTATCATATTTTTCTCTTTATATTAGAACGGCTGATTCTGCAGATGTAATAACCGGGTGATTTGGAAGGAGAGCAGATAATTGTATTTACCTTCATTTTAATCTCGACACCACACTTTTTGATATTGTCCTGTACAGAGACATCATAGTTGAATAGGATTTTTTGAGCTAAAGCGGGGGTGATTTTCCCTGCTTGGACAAGCTCATCCAAAGTATCAAGGAGAGCCACACCAACGCTTTTTTCATTGTCATTAAATTTTACCGCGTCAGCGTTCAGATTTAAAGAAATTGTAAAATAGCTTCTGGAGACCACTATACCTCGCGCTGCGGTAAATATCCCAAATAACGGGATTGCCATTTTCCATGTACTTCATTGGTTTCGGAATTTGCTTTTGAGTGTTGAGATTAGAAAGTTGAAGGTGGTATGTGGAGTGGGATTAGATGTGTTTGGGGTGGGGGGAACGTTGCTATGGGAGTATCATAGGTGAAATTTGTGATAAGAGGTAGTAGGTAGGTTACTAGTTCTTAATGCGAACCCCTTCGCTGGACAGATAGGGCATGATGTTGGTTGTAACCGCTGTTGACACAAATTTAAAATCTATATTGCGTCCTCTTATCAACCTTGTGATTAGGCTCAACAACACCTGTCTGCATGCTCACAGGTGACTAACTTATAGGCACTCGAAGATATACTGTGACCATTCCGTTTCAATACCTTGATTTATGAAATACCATGCCTGATATGAAATCATAATATGCATAACATGTACTATTGAGTAAATACTGATTTTTACTAAACGGTGACAACACACTCAAAAATTGGGTGGTTTAAGATATTTAGTAATAGCATAGAATTTGTGAATCAAAACTCGTTATAGCAATATATTTTAAGAGAACTGATACAGGAAATCCATAAATTAAGTGCGCTGAATTTGGTGAACTTTTTGAACATAGCAACTGATAAACCAAACTATATACAGGGTTGCATTAATTAGTGCGGTAGCTGTAAGAAACAAAACTTTAAGGCAAGTGTTGATTCTGGTTCGATCAGTCTGAAAATACTACTCACAGGTATAATGATCTGCCATGAGGTTACAGGGTTAACAAAACTCTTATCTGATCTCCCTTAAACCCGCAGTTGGTCCCTGCTTGTCTGTGGTCCGGGTTCGTGTTCGGTGTTCAGATTAAAATATAAATTTTGATCATATTTGTTTTGTTCAACACTTGCCATGGGCTAGGCCGGTGCGTGGGTTTTTATTGGCCTGTGGGCTGGGCCAGGCGGTGCGGTGCCTTGTACTGCAAAAACCTACGGGATAGGTTGTGGCCCATGAGGCCCATAGGCTTTTATTAGTTTGTAAATTTGTGCCCTAAGGTGAAAACAACAGCAGTGAATATTATCATACCTCCATAATACTTTTGCCCTTATCCACCCATCATTGCAGTTTCACCCTGCTTCCTTCCTTCTACTGTCACATGCGAACAATTACCTCCCGACTAACTATTTTCGGTTCTCCAAAGCGTGGTGTGTCTGGAATTAGGTTTAGTTGGGATTTCGCAAATACCCACCTTACGGACCGCCTTTTCGTCCCCACCACTCTACTAAAGCTTTCTCTTCAAGTACTCCACCTACAACAGCTGCGACCACCTTATAAAACCCGCACGTGTTGGTTGCCATCTGATGCAACAAGCAATTTAAGTCATATAAAATAACGGCTTCTATTCCAATTGACGGAGTAGAATATATACTCAGCTCTGGAATTACTTATACCTTTCAATACAAAAATATTGCGAGACCTGGTAATGAAAACTCTATTGAGCGGGCAGTAATTGGTAATGACAAGCTCCGTCACGAATTGGATGTTGCAAGCCTTCTTTCCTTCCATTTGTTAATTATTGATTTCATTCTACTTCCATGTATTTCACTCTTCCCCTATCTACCCTCTTCCCTTTTGCCGGTGCGGGAGCAATAATGTGTGTCAGTCCGACTTACAACAATTTCATACCCAAACCTCGCTTTTATACACACACTCTCATCCATATCATACTGGGCTTCAGACTCAGAAGGTTATGCGAATTCTGATTTATACTTATTCTTATAATCAAACTACGATCGGCTTCTTAATTGCAGTGATCAATGTGATCAATGCAACGGCGCTACTGTCCCTCGCGCAGTTACTGTTACGAAGGTAGATATATTGAGGTTTTGACGCTAACATGTTTGCTAGTTTACTACCGCGATAACTGTTTTCTGCAATGCCGCCAATGCGGCCTCTCAGAAAAGGCCAAGCTTTTTCGATAGTTTAATGGAATATGCGATGGAGCAACAATCCCAGACTTTGTTAGGAAGTGGTCCTACCGAGGAGCCGAAACGTCCCAAAAAGAGAGCCAAACACCAGGCGCGCGATCCGGACCAGCCGAAGAAAGCGATGGCGGATTATCTTTTATTCCACTATCGGGGTGGGCCGGGCGCAACTGAGAAAGAAATGTCCGAAGAGATCACTAAGCGTTAGGATGAGACTTCTGAGGATGAGAAGCAACTAAGTGAAATCACACCTATATTATGCGGGTGCCTAATTGAATAATCGTTGATCCATAAATTACACTATTCACAGGACTGGAAAGACATCTACAAGAGAAACTGGGGGGTGTACTTGAAGGATATGGCTATTTATAAAGCGTCGAAGGCCTTTCAAAATGGTCAATTTTCTGCCTCCCCCAGAACCGTTAACGCTCAACCGGAGGATACACAATACTCAGATGCAGAAACTGATAATTCTGAATCGACTACCGAGAGTGAAGAGAAAGGCGAAGAAGAGGCGGCGACAGAGGAAGAAATTAAATCCCCCAGTCCCGCCCCTCGCAAGATGTAGACCCCGAAGGCTATAAAGTCCGTGGCTACGAACTGTAATACCAAAAAGGCACTCGACAGTGTTGCCGTCTCCGGAACATCCACTCACGCCAAGCTTAAGACACCTGCCGTCGTTGGTACAAATGATCAGGCTGAACCGGCTAAGAGAATCATCGCGAGTACCGGGAAGGAGGTTGAAGAGGAGAGGGACTCGGATAAACTTACTCGTAGAAGGATTGCGTCTCTCGCTGGAGAAAGACGTACGATTAGGATTTTGTTGTAGTCCCGTTATTTTGAACTGGCATATCTGCCTGGTAATTACTTTCTTTGTTTCTTTACCATTCCATACCCTCTCCCCTCCGGTCTGCTGCCAGGGCACCTGGCCTTTATATACACCTGGTTAAAAAATTAAAAATTCGAGTTATCAGATGTTTTTACTTCGTACCTTTCTTTGTCCCCTGCCTCCGTTCTTTAATTCTGTTTCGTGCCGCAAATATTCGCTCTGATACGCAGCTTTGTCTCGCTTTTCTTTTCCGGGATGTGTCGCTTACATAAGCCATTATTTCTGTCCATTCAATTACATTCCAACCATATTTACTTACAGTAATCTATGATACATGCAATTCAGACTCGGCTATTCTAGGATGTGAGGAGTATCATAGATACACATGCCTCTTGAAATCTTCTGAACCATGGACTATATTATGTCAATATGCATCTATAATCCTGAGTGTTGGCTGGTAATATTTCCAGATGAGTACATCAGAAATCTGGGCAAGTGCCTCAGGCACTGTTCTCACTAAAGACTGAAATGTGTATTTACAATGTGCTTGTGTATATACTTTAGCCTGACCCCAAAAGTACTCAATAAAATTTAACTCACAGTGGAATGTAGGATAAAATATGACTTGATGGCCAGATGTATATAGAGTTTCCTACAATTCACACTTCTGTGCTTGTAAGTCTGATTGTGATAAAGGAAGTCAATGTTCATGTCATGAATGTGGCTTAGCAAGGAAAAGGTTTTCACAAGACTTATGAATATGAGTTATAGGTAGGTTATTGTTTCATATGACTCATATGACTCATGTGACTGATATGACTTGTTATGTTATGATTTGTTATGTTTCACACATGACTTAATTATGAGTCATGGGACATGCACCTGGTGAGTATGCTTTACAAGTATACCTCGCGAGTTGCCTTGCACTTATGATTTATGTTTTGCATATGACCTCATTATGAGAGCATGTGTTTCATGCATGTGACCACTTGGAGCCATAGGAGATGTTTATTGGATTATGATTGGCTTATGAGTTTTCGCATATGATGTGATTATGAGGTCATGGGTTTTGTGCATGGAACCACTTTGGTCATAGAACTAGTTTGTTATGATATCATTTTGTGCATGTGACCACTTTGGGTCATATGACTTGGGGCAGGAAGAGACCTATATAAGGAGGCCTGTACAGCCAAGAAGGATAGGCTCTTCATACTTTATTCTATTACTTTCCTCATCCTTGCCTTGTTCAGTTTCCTAGTAGTGTTCCTATCGCACCCATGATGGTCTTTAATATTTTGGATTCTGGAGGAGATATCTGAGTTGGCTCAGTAGTTCCTGAGGTGCTTGATGTCAAGGACAGTTGTGTTGATGGTTGCATTGTAGATTACTCATTTTTGTCCCTTTTCGTCCCTTGCTAGTGATCTCACGATACTGAGACTTTGAACACTTCATCACGGTCGCTTATGAGCTCTTTTCGGTCCAATATCTACGTCTTCCTTTCTATCATCTACTTGCAAGTTTCGCATTTGATTGGAGGTATGAAATATTGTGAATTGGAGGATCACCCGTATTGTTCTTAGGGCCAGCTGATGTTTGGTAGGTTTAAACATAGTCCTTATTTCTCCTGATACAAAACACACTTGAAATAGACTGATAACCTTACCAAGTTTCAACACATAGTACCGACTACATCATTCCTCAGTAGAAGGGGAGTACTCATCCAGCTCCCTCTTATTACGTTACCTTTCTATCGTTAGAATCCTACATGTTGTTTATTGCTATCGCCTGGGAATTTTTGTCCTTACGACTTTACTGTGGTTCTGTTAAGTGTCTTCTGCTTGCTTCAGTGGGGATGGCTTTGATCCATAAAAATTGTACACCCCAGTGCCATTTTTCATGACAGCCTGTGGTGTTGTGGGACAATTAGCTGCCAGATACTTGGGTTGTTAGTGTGTATGGGTGGTTTGGTTGTGGATTGTGGTTGGCAGCTTCAGCCATTGCAAGTGGGGCCTACCATCCATTTGTAAACTTCTGTTCGTTTGCCTTCTCCCTTACTGTCTCATTGGTTGGGAGTGCATCTGGCCTGTCATTTTTTCTGTACCTAATGATGGACTGGAGGTGCTGGTTTTGGCTGACTCTGCTTACCCTTTCCCAGCTTGGTTGGACTGGTCTTTGGCTAGGTCAGATGATATAACTGGTGCTAGTGCCTTTTGGTATTGGTGATGCCTCCATTATAGCTCCTGGCTGTAGCTGGTGGGCCCCACTTGGCCATGCGGTGTCAGAGGATGGGGATCTGTTAGTGTGGCCAAGACCAGTAGCTGCCTAATAGCATCAGGTATAGGTTGTCCTATAGCTATCGGACGGCTGATCAGTCATAAGGGCTGAGGGGTGTAACTTGATCATAAGGTGCAATTTAGGTTATCGGTAATAGGTACGATAGTTGGCAGGTGGCCTGCTGTACCAGAGATGGGTTGAGAGCTGAGAACTAAAGAAAGCTTCTAGGATATACTGAGAAACAAAGTGGTAACGATTCAACCAAGTATATTGAAATACCTTCCATTGAAGTCTGCTGTTTCCAGTGTGGAATCAGACGGTCTTTAAATACACAAATCTAAATATCAAACAATATACTTTGGTAAAACAACTTAAGTATCAAAATGATACTTAAAACAAAACATAAGATAAAACTAAGTATCAAATGATACTTAAAACAAATCAAGTATAAAGTGATACTTAAAACAAAACATAAAACAAAACTAAGTATAACATGTTCGCAAGATGCTAATCACGTTATTGGTAATGGATACGATAGCTGGCAGGTAACCTGCTCTTCCAGAGAGGAGACGAGAGCTGAGAACTAACGGAGGCTTCGAGGGTATACTGAGGAAAAAAGAAGTAACTGTTTAACCCAGTATATTGAAATACTGTCTGTTGAAGTCTGCCTTTTCCATCGTTGGATCAGACGGTCTTTAAATACACAAGTCTTGTCCATGTCTAGCATGGACGAAGTTAATCAACGATATCAAACAATATTCTTTGGTAAAATAAACCAAGTATCAAAATGATTCTTAAAACAAAACTAAGTATCAAACGATACTTAAAACAAACCAATTATTAAAGCGATACTTAAAACAAAACATAAAACAAAACTAATAACCGAGTACCCATACTGGTTACACTAAGTATCCAATGATACTTAAAACAATCTAAGTATTAAAGTGATACTTAAAACAAACCAAGTATCAAAGTGATACCTAAAACAAAACAATTAATATTGTACCCTTACCGGTTACAAGGGAGCTGGCTGGGCTCTGTAGTGTCTGGCGCATGGGGCTAAGGTGGGCTAATTGGGGGAGGAGAGGCACCTGTAAGTGTAACGTGTTCACAAGGTGCTAATCACGTTATCGGTAATAGATACGATAGTTGGCAGGTGGCCTGCTCTTCCAGAGAGGAGGCGAGAGCCAAGAACTAAAGGAGGCTTCGAGGGTGTACTGGAGAACAAAGAAGTAACCGTTCAACCAAGTATATTGAAACACTGTCTGTCGAAGTCTGCCTTTTCTATCGTAGAAACAGGCGGTCTTTAAATACACAAATCTGTTCATGTCTAGCATGAACGAAACTAATCAAAGGTATCAATCGATACACTTTGGTACAACTCCTTAAGTATCAAAGCGATACTTAAAACAAAACATAAAACAAAACCAAGTATCAAACGATACTTAAAACAAACCAAGTATCAAAGTGATACTTAAAACGAAACATAAAACAAAACCAAGTATCAAACGATACTTTAAAACAAACCAAGTATCAAAGCGATACTTAAAACAAAACATAAAACAAAACCAAGTATCAAACGATACTTTAAAACAAACCAAGTATCAAAGCGATACTTAAAACAAAACATAAAACAAAACCAATAACCGAGTACCCGTACCGGTTACAGTAAGTACCAGTCAGGCCTGCTTCAGATTGGACAAAAGCTAATTAAATATTCCCAGAGGACCCTGGCTGTTAAGGTGAAGCTGCTGAGTGCTGCAGAGTTCCCTGATAGCATGGCTGACTGATGGCCACTTGTACAGATAGTAAGTTCCGACTACATGGTTGGAGTTGTTTGGGTCTTACATGTTGGGCTTCGCAGGGTTTGTTTGGTTTTTTTGGTTTGGCTACAGGTACAGCAGGAGGAGGCAAGGTACTACAGGTGGGAGTTAGGCCCCACTAGCCATTTTGGTCTGTTACTACCACTGTGTATTTCCTTTGTTTATGTGTTTTGTTTGAGAAGCAGGCAGTAGGTACAGGTCCTTCTTACTGGTATGCTCTACAGAGGCAACAGGCACAGTGGTTTTATAGAATCAATAGCCTGTCAAGTGGGTACGAGAGGTGGACACGTTAGTCACCTCCTTACTGCCATTATATCGCCTGTAGGTTAGAGTTGTTTGTTTATTCTTTTTCTACTATAGTGGAAATTTTGCAGGACAATTTTGAGACTGGGTGGTAGTGGTTTTATGTTTTGGATGAGGACCTTGGTCAGGTTGTTCTTTTCTTTGCCTTCGGCTATACTTAGTGCTAGTTGGCTTCATACTAGAGGTACTATGTACTTGGACTGAGGAGGGAGCTGAGTTGTTTGAGAGTCTTGTAATTAGTTCTGATTCAGGCATAACTAGGAGATTGCAGGTGTGGGACCATAGTCTTAGCCAGCCTGTAGCTAGTGGTATATCGGTTAGTGATATGCCTATCTTGGGGGGAGCTCACCATATGATAGTGTTGGCGGTACAAGTTTAAATAAAATTTGATTGACTTCTAAGTACTTTTCCTACGTATTACTTAAATGAATATAAAACATCTTTATGCTATTTATCATTACCACAAGCTTTATTACTGTGGCAGTAAGAATACTCTACACAAGGTAGAGTTAACGAAAGCTTACAATAGGTGTTATAGATAGAAGATGTGATGATCCCTCTTCAGATGGTTAGTTCTTGACGAGGGGGAATGATACTTTTCTGTGTCTTCTACTTCTTTCTTCATCTTATCATAGTACTAGGCCTCTGCCTACGATACCGATAGTACAAGACCTTTGTCTTCTATTGAAAACACCTATCGTAAGTTTTCTCTAACTCTTTTACGTGAAGGGCTCTCCTTGGCGTAATGCTATCGATGTAATAAAGATAAAGATTGTAAAAGTATTTTAGATTCGTTAAAGTAATAAGTAGGAAAAGTACTTAGAACAAAGCGTGAAGAACCTATCCTCCATGGCCTCATCAGCGTCCTTACATAGTATTCTTCCTGCTGGTAGTCATGTGATCCAAAGTGGTCACATGTGCGAAGCCAAATCATAACAAACTAGTCATGTAATCAAAGTGGTCACATGCTCAAAACCCATAACCTCATAGTAAGGTCATCTGCAAAAACTCATAAATGAATCATAACACAATAAACAAGTCATATGACTCGACTGAGTGATATGCGCGAAACCCATGACCTCATAAAGAGGTCATATGCGAAACATAAATCATATGCGCAAGGCATACCCACAAGGCACAATGGCAAGGCATACTCGTCAGGCGCACATCCCATGACTCATATTTGAGCCATGTGTGAAAGCATCACAAATCCCTCACATAACAAATCATATGACTTGAATGAGTCATATATGTGAAATAATAACATACCTGTGACTCATAACCATGTGTCACATGAAAACCTTTTCCTCGCCAAGCCACATTTGTGATATTAGCTCCTCTCCCCCTATGCCTGAGTCCCATCAGGCTCCTTCCTCAAGCTTCAATAGTTCCCGTCCTGCTAAGCACATGGACCTCCAAAGTCTATTGGACTTGTCATCTGCTTTCCTCCATCTTAGCTTCACCATTTCCAAGGTAAGATTCGCCATCTCGATTGTGTGACTCTGAACATTGTTCAGCGGTCGTAGCTCTGTGATCATTTTGTCGTTTGCTGAAATTTTGGCTTCGGCCTGACCCAGTTGTTCTCGGAGTCCTCAGTTTTGCCTGTGTAGGCTCCTGGCGTCCAGTTGCATTTCCCTCGATGGGTTTTGGGCTCCCCCCTCCCTGGGCCTCATCCTCGAGGCTCTAGCTCTCTGCCATACTGTGGCATCTTTTCCTTGCAACTCTTTCTTTATTCCATCCTTCTACAGATAGTATCACACCGAGATGTTCTTCATCCTATGCATCTTGCACCTGTTGTTGAAGCACTGTTTCCAGTGCTTTAGGGCATAGTCTGGGAGCTGACCAAACTTTTTGTATTCTCTCGAGAACAGTCCTGAACCTTCCTTGTCCTCGTAGTATGTGGGAGATCTATTGTCGTAGCATACCTGCCATGACATGGCATTATGCTGTACTTGTTGTTCCCTTTCCCTGAGTTTTTCGTCAGTCGGCCCCATGAATGAGTATTCGGGGCTGGTCGGTGTTGTTTGGTAGGCACTATCACCCCAGCACTCTTGTGGTTGAAATGGTGCAGGAGCCTTTCCCTCGCCTTTGTCTTGGTTGAACGTGATGGTTACCTGGGCTGGGCTTGGCCGGGTATCGCTGGTGGAAGGTTGAGATGGCATCTTGTACGTGTTCGAAGTTGTGTGCGAAGTAACAAGTTTTATCGTGTTCGGGCAAATATCCCATCCACTTGGCTCTGTATTGGAGGTGACAGTGGAAGAAGTGAGAATCGACTATCTCGTCGAGCTCGTATTCTGGTTCGCCATAGAGTTCGATCAGAGAAGGAAGAATAATTGTTTTTGTGGGAAACTTGTTGTTATTGTGTAATTTGATGAGTGAGATGTGGAATGTGTTATGTATTCCTATTGAGGGTGGAAGGTCGAGTGTATAAGCTTAGCTACCTACCCTTTCCAGTATCCTGAATAGTCCGCTTTTCTTGTAGTCCAATTTCTTTGATGTTCATGTAGTATGGATATTGTGTGGTATTAGCCATAGCAGATCTCTTGGTTGTATGTTTGGATCCGGTCTTTAGTGTTTATCGTATTGTTCTTTTTGCCATTGTTGTACTTGACTCATTTTGTATTGTAATGTCTCGTGTAGTTTTCCCATATCTGTTTTCTTCAGTATTTTACCATTAATCTTATGAGATGTGGTCTGACTTTGTGGATGTTGTCCGTAATTTGCAAAGAAGGATGTCGTGCTGATCGTTTCTTGCTTTCCATTGTTGTATGTGAATTCGGCTATTGATAGCAGTTTGTACCAATCATCTTGTTAGTAATTGACATAGGCCTGTAAATATTGTTAGAGTATCGCGTTTACCACTTCCCTTTGTCCATCCATTTGCGGGTGAAATGCTGTGCTCAGCCTGTTTTGTATCCCCATTTCTCCGGTTTCCTTCTTCCATAGTCCTGCTGTGAATCGTGTTCCTCGGTCGGTAATGATATTCTTTGGGAAGCCGTGATGTCAGAAGACTGCTTGGAAGAATGTTTGTATAAAATCCCTCTGTTGATGTCTTTTCTGACTGGAATGAAATGACTCATTTTGGTCAGACAATCTACTATGACCAGCGTACTATTGCAATTTTCCGATGCCAGTAGGTCCATGATGAAATGCATAGTAATTGTTTCCAAGAGTCGTTCGGGAACTTCGTTGGATTTCAATAATCCATATGGTGCATGTTTAGCCGTTTTTGTCCTTTGGCATATGTCACAGATTTTGACATATCGTTTGAGATCTTCATGCAGTTCTGGCAAATAGAATGACCTCCTGATGAATTCTGTGGTTTTAGCTGTTCCTCCACGTCCTGCCGTTTGGATATTGTGGTATTGTTGTATGATGTCTATCCTTATCTCTTCCTTTTCCGGAATCCATTGTTTTCCATCGTACCACATGTTTCCACCCTCCTATTGGCATAAACCTAGAGCAATTCCTTTTATTTACTTTTTTCCTTCCTTCAATGCTTCTTTTATTGCCTGAATTGTTTTGTCTTTTTCGTTTGCCTTCTCTATTTTTCATTCCTCCATTGATCTGAATTGGATAACCTCCCTTGCCTCAAAGTAGGTTTTTGGTAATAATGTTCATGTTTTTTGTTTGATCCTTTCGTCTTCTTTTGTTTGTAGTTTCTCACTTGCAATCCTTGTAAGAGCATCTGGCTTCCCGCTCTCTTTGCCTGGTCGGTATTCGATTTTGAAGTTGTATTTATTGAGATGTTCCATTTACCTTATCTGGCAGTCATTCAATTCCTTCGTAGTCATGAACAGGATCAGATTCTTGTAGTCAGTTAGAACTCGGACTGGATAGTCGTTGTTCAGAATGTATCTCCTCCATTCCTTTCATGCTTGAACTATTGCTAATAGTTCTTTGTTTCCAAGGTCGTAGTTGTACTCTGCAGGGGTCATTATCTTGGATGGATAAGTCACTGGCCTCTATTTTCTGTCTTGGCATTGTTGTGATAGTATGCCTCATTCCACATATTTTGAGGCATCCGTTTCTATCATTGCCCTTTAGTTTGGGTCGAACTGTACTGGTATTGGTGCTGATGTCAGATGTGTTCGGATAGTATCATATGTATTTTGTTCTGTTTCTCCCAATTCCCATTTCTTGTCTTTCTTGGTTAGGTTATTGAGTGGTTTGCAAGTCTGCTAAACCCTTCTATGAACCTTCGATAAAAGTTGCAGAATCCCATAAAGCATTGAACATCTGTTTTGTTATTTGGTTTGGCCCAATCCCATATTGCTGCTGTGTTGACTGGGTCGACCTTGACCCTGCTCCGATTGATGATAAATCCGAGGTCTTTGGTTTCTTCTTAATGGAATTCGCATTTCGTTGGTTTGGTCTTCATTCCTGATCCTTGTATTGTGGCCATAATGTGGCTAACATCCTTCAGATATTGTTGCATGTATTCTGAGTAGATTAGTATATCATCTAAGTATACGATGTAACATATGTTGAGGTACTTATTGAGTACCTTGTTGATCCATATTTGGAATGAAGCTGGTGTATTAGTTAGTCCGAAAGGCATAACCAAGTATTCGAACATCCCATATCTTGAGGCAAATGTAGTCTTCAATTCGTCTCCTGCTTTGATGCCTATATTGTGGTATGCATCCTTCAAGTTGAGTTTGGTGAAGTATCTTGCTAACTGTAGTCTATCTAGTGCCTCTCTGATTAAGAGTAGTGGATATCAATCTTTTTTAGTAACCGAATTTAGCACTCTGTAGTCTACACAGAGTCTCAGTTTTCCATCTTTCTTTTTGACGAATAGTATTGGAGATCCTCCTGATGCAAAGGAGTCTCTGATCCATCCTTGCTTTAGGTTTTGCTCGATGTACTTTCTAAGTTCTTAGAGCTCCGCTTCTCCTAGTGGGTATAACTTCTTGTAGGGAATCTCTTTTGTTTTTCCAGTTTTCTCGTCTTTGTCCAGCTGAACTTTGTGGGCGATTCCTGGTCTTCGGAGTGGTAGCCCCGTATCTTCCTCTTCTTGGAATAGATTCGTGAGCTGATGATATTCTTTTGGAATCAATTCTTTTTATCCTTTTTTGCTTTGGTATTTCTTGTCTTGGATTGCTAGTTCCGTGTTGATGTTGATTTTCGATATGACCGCTTTTTGGTCTTTGTATGTCCATTTGAGAATTCCTGTAGTATTTACTCTTCCATTATACCGTCCAAAGGCTTGTGTCGTAATCTCCTTGATCTCTATTCTTTTTGTTATATCGGGCTAGTTTTGGTCTGTGCTTCCAAATCCGTTGTCTCCCATTGTGGTTTCTTCCAGTTGATCTACTTCTTGTAGATCCTCTTAGTTGATTTTTTTGATAATCAACAGTGCAATTTGATCGCCTTTCTGGACTTCGTTATCCTCTTCAGCCAGGTTGGCCAACACCACTTTGATTTCAACTGTATAGTCAGCATTGATCACCCCCACCATGGTCATGAGTCGATGTTTGACTGCTAGACTACTTCGGGGTACTATTCGCCCATAGGTGCCTTCTAGTAGTCCGAGGGCTATTCCAGTTGCTATCATTACCTGCATGTTGACAGGTACCTTGATTCCTTCGTTGGCATACAGGTCATGTCCTGCTGCTCCTTTGGACCCCTTGGTAGGCACTTTTACCCCTTGGTCCAGTTTTTGTATCTGGACTCTCTTATCTTGCCGTATCTCTGCGAACTTTACATGCAAAGTTTTCTCTTCCGATGCTTGTAACAGTATAGAATAGACCGCAGGTGAACTATTGAGACATTGTGTCACACATAGTACGCTTGTGAAGGTCATCTTGTTCTCGTTCAAGTTGATTGTCAAGTTATGTCTTCGTAATCATAGCATCCCTAGGACTATCTCATGGTTCTTGAGATTTGCTACCTGGAAGGTTGTCGTTTCTCTATGGCTGTCAATGTCTATAGGTACTTCCCTGGTATGCATTATAGGGCCCATGGTGCTTGACTTTCCATCCACTAGGTTGACTAGTCTCTCTTTCTTCACTTTCTTGGTGTGGAGGCCATATTTGTCGCAGATTTTCTTGTTGATCAAATCTTCGGTCACTCCCAAGTCAAGCATTATATATATCGTTGTTTCATCGCATTTTTTATTATGTATCGTCGTATTTATTATCATATGATTTCCGTCTTCTTCTCTTCTTTGCGTATGTAGTGCTATATAGTAGTTTGCTAATTTGATGAGTTTTCCCAGTCCACATCTTGGATCTCCCAGACCACCGTTTACTGGGTACTCTCGTCATTTTCCGCCAGTGAATCTTTGGTAATTATTTTGCAAATGTTGCTCCTCTTTTGGGTTTAGAAGCGATTGTTTCCAGCAGCCCTGGTCCCGTAGTATATACTGTCTGGTCGGCTTCTGCACTCTCGTATCCGATGTCCTGGTTTTCCGCACCTCATACAGAGTTTCCCGTTCATTCTTCTAGCGTATTCTTTCTTCGACAGGTTCAGAGCAGGTCCTGCCCTTCATTTGTCTAACTCTATTTGTTCTCCTAGTCGTAATGCTCTTCTTTCACCTTGAGCTGCCTGTGGCTTGAAGGTTCCATCCACATTTCTAGATGATTGGGCCACTCTGTGTGGTATAATATTTTCCAAGCTGTTACGAACAATGTTTGGTTCGCTTTCCTTATCGATCGTCCATCTTGCAAATCTTTCTGATGTTGTGTAGCGAGAGTCGGAAATTCCCCATGCTTCTCAGAGTCTCTGACTGGAACTTCTTAGGAGGGTGATGTAGTGAGTAGCATCGTTCAACTCCGCTGCATATTCCAATAGTTGGCATTCTTTCAAGTATGCTGAGAAGATCTATTTTCCTTGTTGTAGTTTCTCCAGCTTTCCTCTTGCTGTCTCCTTAGCGTTGGGATCCCTGAATTGTTTGAAGAGTGTCGCTTTGAATTCCTCATATGTGACCTATTCCCTCTGCTTTCTTCCATCTGTGAAGGGCATGATCCCTTGTCTCACGAGTCCTCTTAGTAGAGATTCTACATAGGGAATCTTGATTTCATCGTGGTGTTCTCCATATCCCTTAACGGAAAAATACCCTTTGTGTTGAGCCAGGAATATGCGTAGCTTATTTTCGGCTCTTTGGTCCCTTTCAGGTTCTTTCGCTTTCAGTCGTTGGATATTCCCTTGTCCTGTGTTTAGTATTGTTGCCAGAAATGCCTAAGGCTGATTCTCAGGCATTCCAAGTATGCTAGTGCCTGGTGCTGCATCGGCAGTGGCCAGTGGCACAGGTACTGCTGATCTTGACATTTTCTCAGGTCGTGGGGTTCCTGCAGGCGAGCTATCAACTGGTGATCCCTTCTCTAGGGTTGCTGGGCTTGCTGCCCTTGATGGTTCTGCGGAAACATGATTTCAGGCATCGCTAAATCCTCCTAAGTTAAGGTTTTGATCGTCGATGTCGATATCTCCTTCACTATCTGGATTGAAGGATGCCATCTTGTATCGTTTGGCGTCGTACCAAGTGACACTTTGTAATGTAACGATCCCTCCTTGGATAGTTAGTTCTTGGCGATGGAGAACGATACTTCTCTTCTTCTGTTTCTTTCCTTAGTCTTACAATAACACTAGGCATCTGCCTATGTTACCGATAGTAGAAGACCTTTGTCTTCTATTGGGAATGCCAATCATAAGCTTTCTCTAACTCTTCTTCATGAAGAACTTTCCTTGGCGTAACGATAATGTTGCAATAAAGATAAAGATCGTAAAGGTGTTTTATATTGGTTAAAGTAATAAGTAGGAAAAGTACTTAGAAGTCAATCTAATTTTATTTAAACTAGTACCGCTAACACTGGCATACGACGAGCCTCCACCAGCACAGGGATACCGCTAACTGGTATAGCACTAATCTTAAGATAACTAGGTCTACAGCCCTGTACCGGCCATCTCTGAGTCATGCCCTTACGACAACTAATTACAAGACCATCAAACAACGCAGCGCCCGATCTGGTCCAAATCTGTAGCCCCTCTGGTATGAAGCCAACCAGCACTAAGCATAGCCAAAGCTGAGCAAAAGACTGACCTGACTAGGTTCCTTGTCCAACAATCGTAAAATCACAACCACCCAGTCTAACTACTGTCCCGTAATACCTCCACCACAGTAGAAAACAAAACAAAACACACAAACTAAACCTACAGGAGAGACAATGGCCGGGAGGAGGCAACCAACATGTCAACCTCTCACACCCACATGCCAGGCCGTCGACCCTATGAACCTACTTTCCCGATTGCCAATGAGGAGCCTACCAGTGAGGAGAACCTGTACCTGCTGCATGTCCCCCAAACAAAACTCTATAAACAAAGGAAATACATAGAGTTAGTAACAGACCAAAAACAGTCAGTGGAGCCTATCTCCTACCTGTGGTGCCATGCCTCCTCCTGCCAACCCTGTAGCCAAACCAAAGAAACCAAACAAACACCACAAAATCCAGCACGCAAGACCCAAACAAGTCCAACCAGGTAGTCGCAACCCACTATCAGCACAGGTGGCCATCAGCTAGCTGGTCCATCAGGGAGCTTACAGCACTCAGTAACTTCACCCAACAGCCCAAACCAGACTAGAAACACTTAATTTAACCTGGCCCAAACTGATGCAGGCCCGACCGGTGCTTGCAGGTGCCTCTTCCCCCCCAATCAGCCCCCCCAAGCCTAACAAAACAGACACCACAGAGCCCATCTAGCCCCCCCAGTCCCTCAGACAGATCAACCATCCGATAGCCACAGGACAGCTCATACCTAGTCCCATCAGGCAGCCACTGGTCTTGGCCACACCAACAGAGCTCTGACCTCCGGTATTTCATAGCCAAGGGGGCCCACTAGCCACAGTTCGGAGCCACAAAGGAGGCAGCACCAATACCTAAAGGCAACGGCACAAGCCATACCATCCAGCCCAGCCGAACTGAAGTCCAACCAAGCCGAGAAAAAGTAGGCAGAGCCAGCCAAAGCCAGCCCCACAGGTCTGGTAACAAGCACAGATCAAACGACGGGTAAGAGGCACCCCTAACTGAGGTGACAAGAAGGGGGAGGATGAGCGAACCGCAGTAAACAAACAAAAGTTCGGCCCTACTTACAATGGGTGAAGCCGCCAACCACAGTCCACAACTGAACCATCCAAATACACAGACAACATGAGTATCTGGCAGCCAATTGTCTTACACCACCCTCGGCAGTAATGAAAAACCACACCAGGGGGTCAGATTTTTCAGGGTTAAAGCCATCCCCGCCGAGGCAAGGAGGAGACACCTGACTGAATCACCGTAAATGCCGCGAGGACAGAAACTCCAAGGGAACGGTGATAAATAGTATCATAAGATTCCCACCATAGAAACAAAAACATAATAAGGAGGGGCTGGGCGGGTACTGCCCTGCCACCTGAGGAATGATGCGGCCAGTGCGATGAGTTAAAGCTTGGGAAGGTCATCAATCTAACTCAAGAGCATTTTGTATTGTGAGAACTAAGGACTCCATTAAAACCTAATACAAACATGAGCTGGCCCAAAGAATGATACGGGTGATCCCCCAAACACAATGTTCCATCCCCCTCAATTGAACGTGAAACCTGCGAGTAGACTATAGACAGGAAGCTGAAGATATTTTACAGAAAGGGGATCATAAGCGACTGTGATGAATAGCTCGAAGTGCCAGCATCGTGAGATGACTAGCAGGCGACGAAACAAGAAGCAAACAAGTAATCCGCCACACAAAGCCTAACAAACCTCAACGCCAAGAACCCCAGGAACTACTGAGCAAACTCAGATATCGCCCCCAGAATCCAAGGCATCAGGGCCTATTGTAGGTGTGAAAGAAATGCTGGGGGCAAAGTGATGCCAAGGACGAGGAAAAGTACTTAGAACAAAGCGTGAAGAACCTATCCTACTCGGCCACATTGACCTCCTTATATAGTGTTCTTCCCATCCATAGTCATGTGAACAAAAGTGGTCACATGTGCAAAACCAAATCATAACAAACTAATCATCTGACCAAAGTAGTCACACACTCAAAACCCATAACCTTATAGCAAGGTCATGTGTGAAAACTCATAAACCAATCATAACACAATAAAAAAGTCATATGCGTGAGACCCATGATATCATAATGAGGTCATGTGCAAAATATAAATTATTTGTGCAAGGCATACCTGCCAGGCATACTCGCAAGGCGTACTCACCAGGTGCACATCCAATGACTCATATTTGAGTCATGTATGAAACATAACAAATCATAACATGCTAATTCATAATAACCAAATCAGTCATATGCGCGAAACAATAACATACCTATGACTCATAATTATGAGTAATGTGAAAACCTTCTCTGTGCCAAGCCACATTCGTGACATATGGTTGCTGTCAGTCAAAATTGTCATACTTTTGGTTGTAAAACTAATCTAAAGACTAGGCTTCAGGAACGATACTATTGAATCAAGCTAATGACATTTTAGGAGATATTGGCAGTCCATACCGGCTAGGCAAAATGGTACCTAGAAGCCAGCATGTGGCTGATAGTGCATCCTAACTCTGGCCCAGAAAAAAAGCTGAGCTAGAACCAATCGTACTCAACCCAGGTCACACTGACCGCTTGCGAAAAATTACTATAGTAACAATTCATGGCCCTAATAAGCTGCGCACATACTGCTACACTGAATCATATTCTAATATTGCTGAATATTGTTGAAAATAAGGAAAATATCAGTGATAAATGGACGGTTAGTCAACTAATTTCATAGAAGATAGTCTGATAACTAAATTGACTTCCTACAAACCGACCAGAAAAGAGACAAGCCAATCTAACAACACCTATCAAGTCCCAATCCATGTCTGGGATAGAAAGCTACAAGTTAGAGTTTATCAATACCAAGGCCTTTGTACTTAGTAGTCTTGCCTCGTCCCTTATAACCAACAGCAGGGGCATGGACCAACATGCTTGTGCTGCCACAACACTCGTAGTAGGTATTCTTATAAATGAATCCCATTTGATAACTTTGTCACTAGTATTCTTGTAGGTTTGTTACAACAATAATTTTGTCACACAATGCCGCCCGTAAGGCATTTCGCAATACAAGGTCCTTTCTCTCTAATGTCATTTTCATAAACATGCAGCAAGGAAATAGTCCCAGACATTTTTCCATAGTGGTATTGCAGGAGAGCTAAAACGTCCTAAATGATAGTCTATATCCTACTATATGGTCCCATAATGCTGAAGAGACAGATGGTGGCTTATTCATAATCCTACTCTGTTTATAAATATAAAGATAAAGCGGATTTCTGACTAACCTCTACAGAAACTAAAATTTTAGTTGTGATGATTAAGCATTATCCTAAGGCTTCTGAGGATTTGAAACAAGAAAGTGAAATCATATTTATACCGCAAGTGTTCTGCAGCAGCTAATTGTTGATAAATAATTGACACAAGTCTGGAAAGGCTTTTACATAGGCAACAGGGAAGTATTAATATGGGAAATGGCTCTTTATAAAGCTATCAAGTCCCCTAAAACTACACAATCCCCTGGCTCTTGAAAGTCCTTACTGTGCCACCTGTGGGCCTTCAAGAATCTAATTCTGCAAGTGATGAGGCAGAATTGACTTCCCAGAGCAGTATAAATAGAGAAAAAAACCCAAGACAAGAGGTTTAATTTTACAGTCTTACCCACCCCGATAAATGTGGCTAACAGCTTAAACAGGTTTTCACTACTGGCGGTAATATTCCAAAGAGACTCAACTCAAATGACCTCTCCAGTACAACTACTTGCGTCACACCTACCACTGCTGTTGTCAATGGCTCAAGGCCAGATTTGAGCCAGTTAAGATAATTAGCGCCCGTAGTTGTTATGTTTCTGAAACTGAAGAGGAGTCAGAGTGGGACAAGGTTACGTGTAAATTATATGCGACCGATAAGTGGAGAGAATTCTCTGAATATGACTTTTTGTAGTCCTGTTATGTTGACATCTTATAATATTTCTAGGTTCATAAACATTTTCATTTCCATCTCCTCACTTCCCTCCGGTTAGTGACTGGGTCTTCTGGCTTTGATATATAAGTTTTGAAAAAGTTAAACAATTAAATATTTCTTGTAATGAATTTATTTAGTTCTTACATTTCTTTTTCCTCTCCCTCCGTTGTTTATTTCCACTTTGTTTCAGTACTACTAGTATTATTCATAATAGTAGCTATGCCGATTATGTTTTTATATTACTGGTTATATTAATGATTGTGACTAAATGACTCTTGTATCAATAAACATTATTATTATTGTACAATGTAATATTATTAGCAAAGTCAGTATCAGGTCAATTGGGAAGTATCTCAACTTTTTTCCTGATGTCCTTAAGAAGACAATACATTTCACAACATATGTTAAACCATAATGCTGTCTAATTGAAACACTATTTACTGCCTTCTTCATTGCGATTGCCAGGTAGACAGTTAGTATTGATGTAAAAATGTGATTCTATAGTGCATTAAGTACCTTGATCACAGTATGCAATTAGTGGTTATTTAGCTATAGTCATACATGTTATAGTAGTAAAGATATCTTGTTCCATGCAGAGATACAGCTGGTAGGAGTACATGCTCGAGTGCCTCCTAATCCTCGCCAATGTATACGCATACTGTGAATTTGAAGATACAGCGATGGTATGGGCATTGTATTTGCTAGCTGTAATGCCTTTATGGGTCAACGGTCAGGACAGGTCAGAGAGAATGACTCATGTAAACCCCAGCCGCCAACAATCCTTGCTAATCCGAACCCTGGACAGGGTAGCTAGGACAGGTTATGCTCAAACCAGGCCACGCTGACCAATTGCATACAATCGGTAGACTAAGATATCGTAGCTCTGATTACCAACCCACCCATTACTCTATAACTACTCCTCACCATATTCCTGAAAGCTGTAGTACGCAATGAAAATGGGGCCCACAGAAACTGACAAGGCTATCTATTTTAAGAAAAAATAGTTGTTGTAAATAAATAAACTCCCCACAAACGTATCTGCAAGGACTTCCTCCAACTGGCCGAAAAAACCCCTGTAACTCCCAATGTAGAACAAAAAGCCCTAACTTAGAGCTGATTGTGGCTATCGACCTCGTCCTCCGCTGTATTTGTGTCTGTTTTATTGCCAGCGCCTAGGTGATAGAGTGTTCCTATGAATGTACCCATCTCCATCTCAGAACAGCCCGTACCTGGTTCCTTGCTGGTAGAAACATCTTGGGAGTATTACAGTAAACAGACTTTACAGAAGTGCGTTTGTTGAGGTTGGCCTCCATCTTTATCAACTCCCAAATACGTTTCAGAACTGCCAATTCCACAAAGCAAATAATAAAGTTCCCAAGGAGGTGCAGTATTGCTGGTAGTTACCTTCGCTTTTCTCTGCTCATTCCACCTTATAACATCATACATGACAGGGCTACAGAAGCCACAAAGAAATATAAATGTAACAGAAGGGCAGATGTTCCCAGCATTCTCTAGCACGAGAAGAATATCAAGGATAATTGAGGCCAACCTTTTTCCATAATAGCAGAAGTGTATTTTATTAGCTTGTACTTGGAACTGAATAAGAGAATCTCATCAGGAGAAGGCATTACCTCATAGTGTCGTAAATCCTCACAACAAGTGGATTGTACTTTCCGGTATACATCGTTGGTTTCGAGTTTTGATGTTGACGTTGAAATTTGAAGTGTTGTACGTGTAGTAGTGTAAGGGGAAAATTCAGACTCATGACTTCTTTAATTTAGATAACTCTGTTTGTATCATGGTAGAGGTTTTTAAGGGGGGTTTTTTTTTTCAAGAGGGAAGGGCTTGTTTGAGGGATGAGAGGGAAAATCTTTCTTGCTGTACTTAGGGGATTTCTCCCACCTTTTTCTCCTTTGTTTTCAACCATGCGAAACAACTACAAAGGAACGAGCCACAACTACGGAAACTGAACACGACGAAAACGAGCAAGTGCAGGTATGCAAGTGAACTGAAAGTGAATTCAAACAACTCTGTGATTGCGGACGAAGGAATAAGGCAAAGGACCGCCCTATTCCAAACTATTGTGGACCATCGTTTGATTTTACACCTTTCCTTTTTCGTTTGTCTACTTCTCTGTTAGATCTTTATCGATCAACTACCATTACGCACAAGCCTTGCAATGGGTCGGGCCATCGTTGGGCTAGCCCGGGCTATTCGTTGGGCTGGGTCGGGCTCATTGGGCTGGGCCATTCATGGGCTTCCTTGGGCTGGGCCGGGCTGAGGGGAGGACAAGCCCGGGGGGGACCGGCCAAGTATTAGCCTTATTTTTAAGGTTTGTATAGAGTATTGCAATCTGTATCACCGGGGAAATGATTGTCCGAGCACATGGCTTTCCGGAAGCGCGTTACTACAGGCGGTAACAACCATCTCTATATCTAGAATGTTTAGTGCAGAACTAATCCATATTGGATTCATGTGCTCTCAGATTGTCGCGCAGATTGGAGGTTTGAAAGTTCAGATCTTGTCTTGCCACCCAATGAAATATCAGATCTTTTTGGTATTTCCCCCCTTCTTCCTATTTCGCACACCTATGTTAACCTCTGCTCTAGCTTCCCATTTGTTCCTAATGCCAATACAAACCTGATGAGCTTCTCTTCTAACAGCGGTAGTTTTCTCTCAAGTCCTCCACCTATTCTGCGATCACCAAGTCCACAAGCGGAATTTCATCACCATCAATTCTACGAGTCTGAGCTTCCAGGTTCAGAACACTTGGAAGATCAGGAATTAGACCACGATCGCCTATTACCACCAAATGCCGGCCGAGTCGGCCCTTTTTTCGACCTGGGCTATCCCATTGTAAGGCTTGATTACGCATTACTGATCCGACCGGATACCATTCTTTCAGTAGCAGTAGACGTGTTAGCTGTGAGAAGAAAGCTGCTGTAGGAGGGTGAAATTTAATACCCCACATACAGGAGAGTAGGTGGCAATATTTTAAGTTACACCTTTACCTAAGAGAGATAGGTTATGTGGTTAGTGGGAACAAGAACTTGTCATGATTTGGCTTATAGCTTGTGTGGAAACAATATAGTGGCTAGGGTTACAGTTAGTGTAAAACTAGTGTATTATCTCTTACCTTCCTATTTGTATGTACATTTTATGATCCAAGGTCTTCTCCAGCTTCTGTGGTATCTCAAAACCTCTCTGTAATTTCTTGAGACTGGTGTATCAAACTATAGAAAACATCTTTCATACTTCTATTGTGTCGCTCCTATTTTCCTCCCACATATTTTTGACAATACCATGTCAACTATTGTGGGCCTCTCCACTCACCTCTACCTCCTTGATGGTTCTTGCCTTGATGTACAGTTAACTCTTCCATCCGGTTCCACCTTTACCTTACTTGCCTCTTGTCCACTTGATGGGGGAGTTATCTGGGCTTACCCAGTAGTCCTGCCTTGCTAACAGGTACTCTCTTGGCTTGGACATGGTCAGTTTCTTTTCTTCGTTTGTGGTCACCCCTGGCAGTGGTGGACACCTTTCTCCTAACTGGCACAATCTCCATTGGAGAACATCTGTAATAGTAACTTTGGGGTCTGTCTTGTGGTAAGATTTGGCCATACTCTCCTGGTGGCCTGGTTCAAGTTATGGTCACCTTCCTCACCTCACTCTTTTGCCTTCCAACAGCTGGTAGGATCCCCTCTACTAAGCGATACTAACTCTTACAGAATAAAAGACAATATGAGAGATGTAGTAATATGAATAGATCAGTTGTGGTTGGGTTTGCACTCAAGCCTGAGGCCCTGCCTCTTTTTCTCTCTTCGGTCATGTCAGCTGGCATCCTACTACTGTTGGCTGGAACCCTACCACTTCACCTTACTTTGCTGCCTCGGGCAGCACCTTCAGCCCACTCAGGCAGATGGCTTAGGGCTTTCATATTGCCAATACCTCCTACTTAGAGTACGGACTGTTTCCTTATAGTTCTCCTACTTACAATCATCGACTATATACCCTAGACATACAGTCACTCGGCAGAAGTGTTCGTGAAACCAGTCTCAGATGACCAAGCTGCCTGGCCAAAATCCCACCTTTCAATGAAGTGTAAAGTTGATCGTGACCATCCATCCCATCGCGAGTGTGACCATTCACAAATCTACACCCACCGAAGCCTCCTTTTCCTAATTAATTAATTTATTAATTTCCTCTACCTTTTATACCAATAGTTAAGTGTTGTGGAAATACGAAGTATGCCATAAAAAAAAGCCCCCCACGTAAAACCACCTGGAGAGAAATGAGCCTTGCAGAAAAGGGCATAATAATCGCCTTTTTCTACTGCCTCCAGAATATTACCTTGGTGGCTCAAATTATTAGATGCCTATGGACAACAGTTAAGAGCTTTCTTGTCTGGGTATGTGAATGCCAATCTCTTGAAAATCTCCCTCATCCCAGTTGCATTCCCATTTTGAGTGGTCAACAGTTTCACACAATTATACTGACAGCCAAGTCTAACTGGAAAATGACCAGATACCCCTTCAGGGATCACTATGCACCTAGTGTTTCTCTTAATATTGGTAACTCTTTGTGCTACCCAGAGTGACGGGATATAATTACCTGCTAAATTTGCCTGCATAGTGGACCGGGTACTCAGAGAAGCAATCATTAAAAAATAGATAGCCAAGTCAAGACATAGGCTAAAGCCTGCTCATATGGCTAAGAGATTGAGATGGGCTACAGCTCATAGGGACTGGACAGCTGAGGATTTTGAAAGGGTGATTTGGAGTGATGAGTGCAGTGTGGAGAAATCTAAGGATCCAAAGCAACAATGGGTATTGAGAGAACCTGCAGAGAAGTGGTTGGCTAATTGTGTACACCCAAAGGAGAAGGATAAGGGAATCTCGCTTATTGTTTGGGGGTGCTTTTGGGGTAAAAGAAAAGGTCTATTAGTTTCTATTACTCAAACTATCAATAAGACCAGGTATGTTAGACTTTTAAGAAGATATCTTGTTCCTGTTATTCATCAAATGATTTTCTTTGGTATACAACTTGAAGATGTTCTTTTTCAGCAAGATAATACTCCTGTTCACAAGGCATATAGTGTTATGGATTGGTTGGAGAGAAAGAGTATTGAGGCTGTGGACAACTCCCCTTATTCTCCTGATTTAAATTCTATTGAGCATGTATGAGTTGAGCTTAAAAAGTGATTGCACCAGCAGTATCCAAGGATTGCAGATACTCCAGGAGGAAAAGAGGCTGTTAGGAGAAGACTTGTACATGTATTACTATTAGTTTGGAAGACAATTCCTGTGGAGTTTTTTGCGAAGTTGTGGAAATCGATGCCTGATAGGATGGCTGCAGTTTTAGAAGCAAGGGGAGGTTCTACAAAATATTAGCTAGTTTAATTTATGGCAGCTTAATAGACAGTTGAATGTTAAGAGGTGCCAGTGGTTGTTGATCATGAACTTGAACACATGTGCACACACACCTATTGACAACCACATCGGCACTGCCTTACTATATGGAGCAACCACAATTAAACATTGTCTCAGATTACGAATACTTCTGCCAAGTGACTGTACTTGAGTATGGTATATCAATTTCCAGAACTATCAGACTTAAGGAAGATATATATTTAAAGTTTTGTACTGCAATGCGTGCGCGCTCAGTGTGGTTCGCATACAGATTATCACTTGTACTGTAGGACAAAAAGTGTGTTTTCATCCTCCATGATACTCATTGTCACGAATGTGGCTTGGCATGAAAAAGGTTTTCACATGACACGTGGTTATGAGTCACAGATATGTCATTGTTTCACATATATGACTCATTCGAGTCATATGATTTGTTATATTTGAGATTTGTAATACTTTCGCACATGGCTCAAATATGAGTTATGGTACGTGTGCCTGGCGAGTATGCCTTGCGAGTGTACCTTGCGGGTAAGCCTTGCACATATGATTTATGTTTCACACATGACCTCGTTATGAGGTCATGGGTTTCACACATATGACTCAGTCGAGTCATATGACATGTTTATTGCGTTATGATTAGTTTATGAGTTTTTGCACATGACCTCTCTATGAGGTCATGGGTTTTGAACATGTGACCACTTTGGTTACATGATTAGTTTATTATGATTTGGTTTCGCACATGTGACCACTTTGGGTCACATGACTACGGGCGGGAAGAACACTACATAAGGAGGCCGAGGTGGCCAAGAAGGACAGGTTCTTCACGCTTTGTTCTAAGTACGTTTCCTCGTCCTTGCTGTCGTTTCGCCCAGAGCGTTTCTTTCGCCATCAAGGTGGGCCTTGATGCCTTCGATTCTGGGGGAGATATCTGAGTTCGCTCAGTAGTTCCAGGGGTCTCTGGTGTTGAGGTCTGTTAGGTGTTGTGTGGCGGATAACTTGTTTGCGTCTCGATTCGTTGGGTTGGTTATCTCACGATGCTAGTACTTCGAGCACTCATCATGGTCACTTCCGAACCCCTTATAGTAAAATGTCTACGGCTTCCTGTCTATTGTCTACTCGCAGGTTTCTCGTTCGTTTGGGGTGATTGAACATTACGTTTGGGGCGATCACCCGCATCTTTCTTTGGACCAGCTCATGTCTTGTTGGGTTTTAACGGAGTTCTTAGTTCTCGCGATACAAAATGCCCTTGGGTTAGACTAATGACCTTCCCAAGTATCAACACGTCGTACCGGCCGCATCACTTCCTCCATGGAGGGGGCCTCGCCGGCCCCTCCCTGCCTTGTTACTTTACGTTTCTACAGTCGAAGTCTTACGATGTTATTTATCGCCGTTCCCTTGGAGTTTTTGTCCTTGCGGCATTTACGGCGATTCAGTCAGGCGTCTCCTCCTTGCACCCGTGGGGATGGCTTTGACCCTGAAAACTCTTACCCCCTGGTGTGGTTATTGTTGCTACCTGGGGTGGTGTGGGACGATTGGCTGCCAGACACTCACGTTGTCTGTGCGTTTGGGTGGTTCAGTTGTGGTCTATGGTTGGCCGCTTCACCCATTGCAAGTGGGGCCTACCTTCTGTTTGTCTCCTTCTGTTTGTTCGCCCTCCCTCTTCTTGTCATGTCGGTTGGGGGTGCCTCTTGCCTGTTGTTCGGCCTGACTTCATGCTAGACCTGTGGGGCTGCCTTTTGCTGGCTCTGCTGACTCTTTCCCGGCTTGGTTGGACTTTGGTTTGGCTGGGTCGGACAGTGTGACTGGTGCCGGCGCCTTTGGGTGTTGGTGCTGCCTCCTTTGTGGCTCCCGGCTGTGGCTGGTGGGCCCCCCTCAGCTATACGGTATTGGAGGTTGGGACTCTGTTGAGCGGCCAAGACCTGTGGCTGCTTGGTGGGGCTGGGTATATGCTGTCCTGTGGCTGTCGGATGGTTGATCTGTCTGAGGGGCTGTGGGGCTGGATGGGCTCTGTGACGCCTGGTGTGTGGGGCGTAGGGGGGCTGATTGGGAGGGGAGAGGCACCTGCGAGCACTGGTCGGGCATGCGTCAGGTTGGGCGATGTCTACTTAAGTGTTTCCAGTTCAGCTTGGGCTGTTGGGCGAAGCTGCTGAGTACTGCAAAGCTCCTCGATGGACCAGTTGACTGATAGCCACCTGTGCGGATAGTGGGTTGCGACAACTTGGTTGGACTTGTTTGGGTCTTGTATGCTGGGTTTTGTGGGGTTTGTTTGGTTTCTTTGGTTTGGCAATGGGCATGGCTGGCAGGGATATGGCACCACGGGTGGGAGATAGGCCCCACTGACTGTTTTAGGTCTGTCACCACATCTATGTATTTCTTTTGTTTATGGGTTTGTTTTGGGGGACAGGCAGTGGGTACAGGTCCTGCTCACCATTACGCTCCTTGGAGGCACTTGGCAAAGTGGGTTTATAGGATCGATGGCCTGGCATGCGGATATGTGAGGTGGACATGTTGGTCACCTCCTCTCTGCTATTGTGTCGCCTGTAGGATATGTGAGTTTGTTTGTTGGTTTTCTATTGTGGTGGGGGTTTCACGGGAAGGTATTCAGACTGAGCGGTAGTGGTTTTAATTTTTGTTGGACGAGGAACCTGGTTGGGTCGGTCTCTTCTTGGCTTCAGCTATGCTTGGTGCTGGTCGGCTTCATACAAGAGGGGCTACGGACTTGGACTGGGATGGGCGCTGGGTTGTTTGATGGTTTTGTAATTAGTTTCCGTGTGGGCATGACTCGGGGATGGCACGTGCGGGACTGTAGACTTAGTTAGCCTAGGATTAGTGGTATACTGATTAGCGGTATCCCTGTGCCGGCGGGGGCTCGTCATATGCCATTGTTGGCGGTATGAGTTTAAATAAAATTAGATTGACTTCTAAGTACTTTTCCGTCTTCTTTCACCCCGTGTCGGAACGTGAAGGTTCGGTGTCAGTCTAATCCGAGTCCTTGATTTCTATCTGATGATAGGCTTCAAGTCTTTAACTTCGATCACCTTTCAGGGGCATCATTGTTAATCCCTCCTCTATGATTGCTGGAAGTTCTATCTTCCTTTTACCTATCTTTACGTTTGTTCGCGTATGTCGCCTCCTCATGGTCGCAATGGCTAACTGAGCCTCTGTCCCTTCCACCACGTCCTCTTTATATTCATCGGTGGTTCTGTCTCATGCCATTGAGAAGAACTTCGCCGTGGAGGCTGAAGTCTCTCTCCTTCGGCATTACATCTCCGTCTTTTCTCCGCGATATCATCACACTGAGAAAGAGATATCTACCTTGTCGGCTACCCTGGCCTCGGAACGCGATACTGTTCGTAGTTAGGTCATGATTTCGGTGGCTGAAGCTCCTACAGTTATCTCCTCTTCGCCTGTCTCCTCGGTTGCTTTGGTTACTACGGTGGTCTCGGTTGGGAGGGGTGGGCTAGACCCTAAGAATTCTCAGAGTGGAGCAGAGAAGCTCTATCGGGAGAATGTTACGCCGGCAGTTATCCCTGCCTCACCTGCAGCTACAGTTGTCGATGGTGGTATGGGTGGTCCTTTTCCTGATTCGTCAGGATTGGAGGAGGCGCTTACTGATGGTGTGGGCGGGGTGGATCTTAGTGTAGTGACACCAGCTACAGTGGTATCACCCCCTTCGGGGGGGAAGGTGCCTGAGCCCTCTGTGGCTGAGCTTGTGGCTGGTCAGGGTAACGCCTCTGGTGGCGTCCCTCCTGTAGTGGTGGGTGGTGATGTGGGTGGCCCGTTCACTCCTGTTACTAGACTTGCGCCTGGGGGTGGGACAAGGAAGAAAAACAAGAAGCGTCAGGTCAAGCAAGACCAGAGCTTACCAGTACCACTTGTTCATGACTCGGAAGGGTCATCACCTTCGCCGGTTCGCTACCGCAAACCGGCTGCTATGGAGTCCGCGGCGGGTTTGCCACCTGCGGAGCGAGCTGAGGAGTTAGAAGAGAAGCTGAATACCTGAGTATGTTCGGTTAAGTGCTGATGGCTTGGGGACTGTCTCATTCTGGCTGCTTAGGTCATGATTTTTGGACTGCGCTGCCACTGTGGTGCACTACGGGTTCTCTATGATGGTTTGTACTTGCTTGGCTAGGGAGCCTATGCCCTGTAAGTCGACTTTCCCTTGGGTCTACGCGCTGGGATTTTGGGCGTTTCTTTTGTTTGGGAATGGGGACGGGCGCCGGGGCGGTCGGCGGGGTCTCCCAGGCTCATTGAGTGGGGGCACTCGGGTGGATTTCTATTGTGGGGGAGGTTTTTTGCGGGGTCATATTCAGGTCGCGGTAGTGGAACTTTTGTATTTTGTATGGGTAACTTGGCTGGTGGGTAGGCTGGCCCGAGGAGGACTTTCGTGGCCAATGATGGCTTTGTATTTAGTGTTCGTGTTGGGACATGGCGCATGCACGTTTGAGGTATGGGGTTGGAGGTTTAGTTAGTTTGTAGTTAGTGGTATCTGAGATGCGATAACTAGGGGGCCCAGCCCCGGAGCTCGCCGTATGCCAGTGTTGGCAGTACAAGTTTAAATAAAATTAGATTGACTTCTAAGTACTTTTCCTACTTATTACTTTAAAGAATATAAAACATCTTTAGGATCTTTATCTTTATCACAACGCTATCATTACGCCAAGGGAAGTTCTTTACGAAGTAGAGTTAGAGAAAGCTTACTATAGGCGTTCCCGATAGAAGACAGAGGTCTTGTACTATCGGTAACGTAGGCAAAGGCCTAGCGCTATCGTAAGACATACAAGAGGAGATACAACAAAGAGAAGCATCGTTCCTCGTCGCCAAGAACTAACTATCTGAGGAGGGATCATTACACTCGTACACAAACACAAAAAAACCCATTAAAATCCTGGTAAGAGTAGTTGGGATATTTTTCTAGGGAAATAATTACCTTTTCAATCTGGGCCTAGTGACTTTATTTTCTCTTCCACTGCTTGTTGTGTGCCATCGACTTGTCAATAAAGATGCTGTACAATCTCGTTATCATCTCGCCTTTCCTGGCTCTGGGAGCTGTAAGCAAAGCTGAGCCAAGAGTGGTACCGGTATAACCTAGCAATTGCCAGAGGTCAAGTGAGGATACAGTATCATTGAAAACGAGTATAACACTACCGTACTAGATAAGGAGACGGGAGAGAGCCAATTGGTTGAAATCACCCCCTAGATGCACACCTGGCTAAACAGCAACCTGCCCTATAGGTGCCGCTTATACTAAGCCCATGGTGTAATCTAGTCCTACCCATAAAGTGATTTAGGTGAGTCCGTCTTTACTAGTGTTCCTAGCGATAAGGGGTCCTATCGTGCTGGGCAGGAGGACTGCCGAGATCGCAGGAGGGGGCCCAATTTCCTCCATGGTCCGGGAGGGCGAGTTCTCCACTTATGTTACAGTGGTACTATTATTGAAAGTAATTCCAACACTGAAGCCACAATTTATGTATTCATGTACACAATTTTGTTGTCCCGATGGCCACCTTGCCAAATAATTGCTGGTTTTGGTTTCCATGATTATCCCATTGCTTATTCTGTGACCAAGGGTAGCAAAGCTACCCTTCCCACCTCCTTGAGACACTATAGCATTTTATCTGCAGCAGGGATCTCTTGGAGTGTGGCCTTTTGTGAAGCATATAGGGCACAGTGTCGATCTATTCACTTCCATTCCCGAGCGTTAAAGAACGTAGCAATTGAATAGTCAACCTCTCATACTCGCCGCTTTAGAAAAGCGACGAGCCAGGACCTGGCAAATCAAGACACCCACCCTCTATGACATCAGCTGCCGCCCTCCAATACCCAACCATTCACACAGGACGCCTGGGTAAACTAGGGCTATGATGGAATATTCCTGCAAACTCGTGGGCCTGATCGAGTAATGGAGTATATTCAATTGCGACCGATTTTGTTACCATCTCCCTGTTTTCATATGGGGGTGATAAAAGCGAGGACTTTTCGATAAAGTGCTCTCAGAAGGAAGCGCACAGAAGAAATAACAATAGAGAGTCTTGTTGAAAACACAAGTGAGGAGCACACAGTGTTTAAGCGAGTGGGGAGGGATGATTTCATACGATTTCCCATGCGTATATATGTATATAGATGGGACGATCAATGATGATTAAGAATTGGTCATAATCGAGCGAACTGATTTTATCAGGTCTCCTGCTGCTTGAACCCAAGTTTCTTGTCTGTCTGTCTTCGGGTATCGACCGGACAGAGGGAGATGTGGGAAGATACATGGGACGAATAACAGGCCCCTTTAGACATCTCAAGATGCGGAATGTGTAGCCATGGGCTCGGTAATGGTCGTGCGGATCATGAGGGTTTTGCTCAATCAGGATCCGACCGGGAGGGCTCTAAGATCTAATTATCTATCAAATTGGTAGACTCACTTTTAGCATGGCCAACACTTGAGCATGATCTAGTGATCGATCATAGTTACTATTCGAAAACAATCATTGCTTCGGAGTGCTTGAAGATGCATGGTGAAGTATCGATCATGATCGAGTAACGGAAATCAACCGAGCATCACCTTCTCACAGCCCGACAATGATCTCAGGGTCTCAATTACTTAGAATGCACTAGATTCCTAGAGGTGATTAGAAAGGTTCGTAGACTTGACGGTATTCTGTGGCCATACATGTAGTCGGAGGGAGCTGCCGATGGCTAGAGCACAACTGGGCCCGGCTGTCAGATGCTTAGGGGGGATCCTCCCGGAAGGACAGACACTGCTAGACCCATGGTAGGAGATCTCACACAGCAGCGGCTCCAGAGCTTGAAAGCCACAACCACCGCAATCACGGACCATCACACGGCCGGACGAAAAGCCAAGGAATGAGAAACCAAGGCTACTAAACCGCGATCAAAAGAGGAGTAGGAAACGTTTTCTCCGCTTTCTTTCTTTCTCTCTCAAAGAAAATCTCGCTCTCACCAACTCGCTTGCTCCGCTCAGCTAACTAACAGATGTGGAAAAGGGAGGTGAGTAAATACACAATGATCCAGACTCCTCCCGTAGCTCCACCGAACTCCACACATATCCATTACGATCCGCTCATCCGCGCAAGTTGCTCATTCCTGAGCGTCTTCCGATTGCTCACGAAATTAAGAACAAAATACCTGGCACCGCAAAGAACTCTCCCGTTGTCATACTAGTTCTGTACCCGTCATCACTTCCGTCGCCGACATCTCTCCGGCCGTCGTACCACTTGTTGTTTTTCAGCGCTGAGGTTACTTGTTGGACATCTGTCCTATTACATGTCTTGTATTTCATTTGTACCGGTCGACCGTGGTGCGGGTTGTCACTGGGATCGGTGGTGACAGGGTTGATGTGTGAAACCAGGGGATTGACAAGGTGCAGGGTATAAGACTTGGCCAGCAGGTTGAAAGCCAATGTACAGTCGCACCTCGCTGTCCCGGATGGCCAAAATCCGCAGAATCTGTCCGGGACAACGGGGTACGTTCTGGTGCAAAAAAATTCAGAGCTCAGAGAGTTTCGTCCGGGACAACGGGGGATCCGGGAGAGCGAGGTCCGGGACAGCGGGGTGCGACTGTACGATCGGTGAGGAAAAAGCTGGGATGTGTATCGGTGGAGATCCCACCGACAGGATGATGTAAAGCTTAGTAGATATGTCGTAATCAGGACAGAAGGATCGGTGGAGTGGTGGTGGAACTCGCTTGTATTTAGAGGACAGCGTTTCTGCTTAAAGTTAGAACAGTAGGTCTTTGAAGAAAATATAGGAATCAAGAGTGTCCAGCACTCTTCCCTACCGTTTCGTTCTCTCTTTTTATATTCCCCCATATATTTTTATACCTCTTCCGTACTTACAAATGAAATACAGGCCCAACAAAAAAACCCCCATTTCCTTCCGCGCTCCGTCTTTCTCCCGAGCACCGACTATCATCCGCACTCCCGCAGCAATGTTACCATGCCGCTCCTGGATATGATATAGAAAATTGGGGAATGAGTGGGCCAACACCAAAGGTCTTGTGAGTCGGTCCACCGCGCAGGCGCACTAAAGTCTGGGTAGATGGATGAATGGTTGATAGATAAATTAACAAAAGAAAAAGCAGGTGGCCAAGCGAGCAAACAAATGGACCGACCGACCAATAGCCAACTGGTCTGGCGAGCCAACAAGTAAGCGGAGAGACGAAGGGATAATCTGGTCCATTGAGGGATGCGCATAAAGGAGGGGAATATCCGGTAAACCCGAGTGTCCAGTCCATCCGCCTTCCGGTGCTGACGGGGCTGATGGCAGTGCCTGGGACCTCCGAGACCCATGCGCATCTTGGTGTCTCTCTGGACCACTGCCCTGAATGGAAGAGCAGGCCCTGCAGGTGTCTCAAGCTATAGGATGTGCCAGGTCCATCCACGTAGGTGACGGCAAGTGACTGCTCGGCCCTGTCGGTAATGGCCAGACCTTGTAGGTAATGGTCGGTCTATGTAGATAATCGCCGGAAGATAGCATTTGTATGATACTAAGTTCGCAGGGCCTGGTCGTCAACACCTTGGACGGCCATATTTAAAAAAGACGGACGCCATGCCCTGCCATCCTCACGCACCCTGCCCGGGGCTACAGCCCGCCAGTGCCCTGTAGGGTGCCCTGGACTGTTGGGGACACTGTGGTGGTCCGAGAGATCGACACCGGGGCCCAGGAGGCTTAGTATAAATGGGATACCGCGGGTGTCATCATCAGGACCCGGCCGTCGTCTGCAGTCGCAGTGAGAAATCAGGCATTCCCAGCCTTTACACGGCCACCTGGCCAGCCTCTCCATCCCGGGCATCTTCCCCTATACAATTGTGCACCCTGCCCTGACAGAAGGACCGACGGACTAGACGGTTGGGATCACTAGTGCCAAACACAGAAGATAGCTCTGCTCTCTCGCCTAGTATCCAAAATGTACTCCCAGCCATCCGTCATGACTGCAAAAACAATGTAAATAAAATCAAGAAAAAAAATGATATACACTCCCCTCCAAAACAAAAACCAAAATGTCCTCCTGAGTGGAAATGGTTTCCCCCCCCACTACTAAAATAAAAGGTGCCATGTTCAACGGATGAAATGGACTTCACACAAAATTAATGATATATACAAGCGGTGGGCACGGGCCAGCGCGCCAAAAAGGAAATGTCCTAAGAGAACATAATAAAAAAATGAAGCTTGGAGCTTGGAGGTGGGGAAATTATTGGTGCCAGGCGGGGCAGAAATGTTAAGCGATGAGGTGAGAGGGGTTGGGGGTTGGCCGGAAGGATGTGGAATTTATGTGATAATATGACAACACAAAAAATATAGCAGTCACATCCCACGCACACTCCTTGTATCGACACTATGTCTGACGGAAGCGAGTGCGCTAATAAAAGAGGTTCCTGCATACCGCATCGCCTACACAAGGATAAATAAATTATATTGAACTACACAACATATTTGCGCCACTAATACCACCTTTTGTGAAAGCCCGGAAAAAGGCTTAGTGATATGTTTGCCGGGAGTGGAATGTGAACGATATATCAGTATTCGTCCATATCCCGGAGATTACCCAATAAACAGGCCTTTGCCTTTTCGGAGGTAATCCTTCATCACGGTTCATTCAGTTGTGAGATACAAAGGGCCGTGGCTGGCGATAAGGTGTGAAGAGTTGATGGAAAACTTAGACAGTTTACGGAATTCCGAGGCCCCCGCCTCATTTCGGAAAGGCGTTCAAACGCTCCCGGGTGCAATCACAATATCGGTCATCAAGATGAAAAAAAGAAGGGTAAAATTCAGTCCCCTCCGGGTGGGTGTTTACCCGAGCTCTGGTTTGGCAATCAAGGCACCGGATAAGCATGCTCGATCACTCGCAAGAGATTTCTCAGAGAATTCTGGACTGGATGCCTTCCGTTCGTGTCGGACTGGCTGCAATGTAGTACGGGAGGCTCCCCCAATACACATGGTTTCTCGAGTTAGTTGGCGGATGAAGGGGTAGAACTGATGATTTCATATACTCGTATCAAGTGTGTACCCCCGCCAGGAAACTTTGTTTCACCAGATCCTGGGCAATATAGTTATCATCTAAAAATACCTTTTCCCTATCACAGGATCGGTGAAGCACACTCCACTGACTGATATCTACATTAGAGTTGGGTTACTTTGAGTATATATGGAGGGGGATACGCCATATCGGGGGCAATGAGATATATTTTTCTTGCTGGGTTTCGGACACTGTCTGAATTGCTGTTTTGATCAACTCATTGTGTATTTCGGGCGATTCAAGAAAGTTTCCGATTAAGTAACGCTGGCACTATCACCTGCGGTCCCCTCGCGCCAACGGCTCTTCGAGGGTTGCCACGGAAAGCAGGTAAGGCAATTGCGGAGATTTACCGCTACTATAACATGGGCGGCCCACTGTGGAACAGTTGGGTGATGTAGGGGGGTGCGGCTAACGTAACCGAGCAAGGGTGAAGGAATTTGGTGGGTGCCGAACTTGAGCTTAGATGACGGTTTGCACAGTTCCAAGATCATTGCGGGGGTCAGGGGAGCCTTGGCAAACCTCAGGGTGACGGAAAGGATTATCCCTTTAGCCCATAGATCTTTAGGTTGTACTATGGATAGTATCCTCTTAATAAAGAGTCTGGATTTCGAGTGATTCCACTCCATTGCATGCTCCTGATACCCCCGTCCCCGCCTCACAAACGGAACCTCACCTAGCACAGAAACTTGAAGGTACTGAAGTGTTAATACTATTGGGTACAACCCACCCGCTTCGCTATGGTCCACTTCTTTTTTTCTCCCACTGAAGATCTCACCCAAAATGAGGGCGTGGCTGTTTTCCAGAAAAATGGTTTGAATAGAATTCTAATAAAGCTTCCCCAAAATGATTGTTACATGCAAGGACTCGGGATAGCATTACTCGGGCTAATATTACCACTAAGGTTAGGAAATTTACGTAAATTAAAATAAATTACAGTAATTTACAGAATATAATTTACAATTTACATACTTAATTTACAAGAATAGGGTTTTGAGGTACCCTAAAGCCCAATATGAAGATCAAGAAACAATTTGTGAGTTGATGATTTGGTGAAAATAGAGTGAAAACCTTCCCGTATCATACCATCCATGTTTATGCTAAACCGGGAAAACAATCTCTTATTATTCTACTTTTCAGTGAAAATCTCACTTATTACTGCACAAAACTATGGGACACAATAAGAATAGCGGGATTCCTGATGCCTTTGAAATTCTTCCTGCTGGGCCAGAACACAAGGTAAGTGTGTACTCATACTTTGTGCAATAAATAAGTTCTGATATAATATCAAATATAATTAAATCCAGGTAGAGAATGTGAAATGTCTGTAGTTCTATTCCATAAAGAGTTTAATAGCAGGCAATTGGTATTAGTACTGAGGATACAGAGTGGGGGGGAAAGTATGAAGAAAAATAACTTGTAGAGAACTTTCAATTCACCTTATATTCATATATAAAGTGTACAATCTATGTCATATCCTTCAATGACAAAAAGCCATTAATATGCTGACTTGAACTTTGGCTAGATTTTGGTTTATAGGTGAAATACTTTACGTAAATGATAATATTTTACAGTAAATTTAGGTTAATTTACGGTAATTTACAAATTTGTAATTTACAGCAGCCGAACCTTGATTACCACGTCAGAAACCAACCGCGAAACCACTGGTATTCATACTGAGTGCCCGCGATTTCGAGTACGTGATCTAGGTTGATATCCCTGAACAGGGACGTTGATAATGCCTAAATTTCAAGTCAAAATTAGTTTACCGGGCATCGGGAGTGAGATGGCGATTATGAATTTCCGTACAACATGGGAAATATTCACTTAAATTATTCAATCCAGATTTCGAGACTCCCTCGCCACTAGAAACACCGTATTTTTTCCGGGAGCGACTGGGCAGGTATACGTGCGACTGAGATTTGGCACTCCAATATTAGCAATAAAGTCTTTGGCCTTGATACTGAGGGGGGACTCATTGCCTACATTCTCTATTCAGGTGTGCGGCATAGACACACCTACTCACCGTGTTATTTAAGCCTCCTCACACCCCACCTCCCTCTACCGCCAAATAATGAAAGAGAACGCATCAGTATTCACACACTACCCAGCAACTAAGTTGAAATCCCTCCCCCCCCTCACGTTCCTCGATCACCCCAAAACAAGCGCTCAGGTCCCGAAACAATCACGAGCTCGCGACCAATCGCCCTCATATAATTTCGCGCGACAGGGATACGACCATTTCATACTCGTGTAGTGCAAAAAAGCGTTCTGAATGCAACCAGAATACAACAGGCACTGCTTTCATTTTGTGCAAAGTGTAGTACGTTGCTCTGCAGGGCTGGAGGTAATATGGCGGCGGTGGTGGGGTAATTTCAGAAGATAGGATCCTCTTTGCTGTTCTGTGGAGGAGGGAGTACGAAGGTGGTGGTGGGGAACAAGGGATGGACGTGGATTCACCAGGTGCTGGAAGTGTGTGGGAGGCTTTAGGGGCGGGTGGCGTGGTGGTGGTGCGGGCGAGTGTGGCGCAGGAGGTGGGAGGGTCAGTGGCGGTATGATCCTTTTTCATTGGGGAGAATTTCTGTGATCTGTCCCGTAGCTCAAGGTTGAGGGGATATTTTCAGAAGGAGGAATAACTTGGATGTAGTTCTTGTGGAGTAAGCGTGCGTTTGCAGGAGCTAAGGGTCTTGTTATACCCGTGCTCCGCGATTTGTGATCTCACCCAGCCGGACCCTGCTGGACCGAAAAGCACGGGTGTTCGGAGCCTCCTAAGATTTGGATGCACATTTCCTCCCGTTCTTGTAAAAGCTCAATCTCTTTGAACGAGGTTCCCATGGTGGTCGTTGGGGCTTCAGCTAATCCAAAATAAAAATAACTGCCGTTAATAACATCTTTGTGTATTCGTTGGAGCATATTTTTTGTGTTGAAAACATTGCAAGCTTTCTTCAACGGCTATCTACAAGCCGGTTTCTGCATACAAAAAAATACGCTCATCCGAGGTGAAAGGCTGTGGTTGTTTGTGAATCACGGCTAAGGTTCGAAATACTATTGAGCCACACATCTGTGTACAATATGCCTCAGACAACTACAACAAAATTCCTAAAGCTTTATGGGATCAGCTTGCGGAGAAATACAAGAAAGCTCTAGGTTTGGAGCTTTACAACTTCGGATGCTGGTTGTGCGACTGCATGTTGGAGGCACATAGGATGGTAGCAAAGCACATCCACGAGATTGAGAAAATTATTCAGTGCTGGAGAGAGGTCGAGGAAGTTGTCAATCCAGGAGAGAAAACCATTTAGCTGCTGAACAGATTGCCGTCAGCAAGGCATCAATAGTGCGATATTCAAGCCACTATAGTAAAACCAGATTTGCCGGAGGAGCTGATGGCAGTGATTAAGGTGCACAAGTCAAGCGTGAACTGGGATTGAGATGCCTGAAATGACACCGTACTTGCTGTAGATGGCAGATGACACACCGGACAACTCAGCAAAGGGGGCGGTGGAGGCCGACCACCAGTGTAACATAATTACAAGGTGCTAGTCATGTTATTGGTAAAGATACAATAGTTGGCAGGTGGCCTGCTCTACCAGAAAGCAGGCAAGAGCAGAGAACTAACGGAGAGTTCGAAGATATACTGAGGAACAAAGAAGTAACCGTTCAACCAAGTATATTGAAATACTGTCTGTTGATGTCTGCCTTTTCCATTGTGGAATCAGGCGGTCTTTAAATACACAAATCTGTTCATGTCTAGTATGAATGAAACTAATCAAAAATATCAATCGATACACTTTGGTAAAACTAAGTAAGTATCAAAGTAATACTTAAAAACATATATAAAACAAACCAAGTATCAAAGCGATATCAAAAACAAACCAAGTATCAAAGTGATACTGAAAATAAAACATGAAATAAAACCAATAACCGAGTACCCGTACCAGTTACAACCAGACTGAAAGAGTTCCGCCAGATACAGGCAGAAAAGTGACTCAGATGAGACTTTAACCTGCTATTAGTGTCAAAAGAGAGAACGTAGAGGGACTAATTACAGGAAACTCAAGGCGGACGGAGCCAAAGGCATCACAAAGGATAATGCGAATGTCTTGGTGAAGGCAGACATGGTAACAGATGAGCCCACGATGCAGACGACATTTACGGCATTTATGTCTACACTTGTAACGATCCCTCCTCGGATGGGTAGTTCTTGGCGATGGGGAAAGATACCTCTTTTCTTCTTCTCCTGCTTTCATTATCTTACGATAGTACTAGGCCTCTGCCTACATTACCGATAGTACAAGACATTTGTCTTCTATTGGAAACGCCTATCGTAAGTTTTCTCTAACTCTTCTGCATGAAGAGCTCTCCTTGGTGTAATGATATTGTTGCAATAAAGATAAAGATCATAAAAGTATTTTAGATTCATTCAAGTAATGAGTAGGAAAAGTAGTTAGAATAAAGTATGAAGGACCTATCCTCCTCGGCCGCATCGGCCTCCTTATATAGTGTTCTTCCTGCCTGTAGTCATGTGATCCAAAATGGTCACATGTGCAAAACCAAATCATAACAAACTAGTCATGTGACTAAAGTGATCACATGCTCAAAACTCATGACCTCATAGCGAGGTCATGTGCAAAAACTCATAAACCAATCATAACACAATAAACAAATCACATGACTCGACTGAGTCATATGCATGAAACCCATGATCTCATAACGAGGTCATGTGTGAAACATAAATCGTATGTACAAGGCTTACCTGCAAGGCACACTCGTAAGGCATACTCACCAGGCGCATGTCCTATGACTCATATTTGAGCCATGTGCGAAAGTATCACAAATCCCACACATAACAAATCATATGACTCAAATGAGTCATATGTCTGAATCAATAACATACCTGTGACTCATAACTATGTATCATGTGAAAACCTTTTTCATGCCAAGCCACATTCATGACATTAGCTTCTCTCCCCCTAAGCTTGAGTCCCATCAGGCTCTTTCCCCCAGCTTCAATAGTTCCCGTCCTGCTGAGGGTATAGACCTCCGAAGCCTATTGAACTTGTCGTCTGCTTCCCTCCATCTTACCCTTACCGTTTCCTAGATATTGTTTGCCATCTTGATCGTGTGACTCTGAACCTCGTTCAACTGTCGCATCTCTGTAATCATTTTATTGTTTGCCGAAATTGTGGCTTTACCTGACCTCGTTGTTCCCGGAGTCCTCGGATTTGCCTGTGTAGGCTCCTGGTGTCCAGTTTTGTTTCTGTGGATGGGTTTAGCACTCCCCCCTCCCTGAACCTCATCTTCGAGGCCCTAGCTCTCTGCCATACCATGGCATCTTTTCCTTCCAACTCTTTCTTTATCCCATCCTTCTGCGGATAGTATCCTGCAGAGACTTTCTTCATTCTGTACATCTTGCACATATTGTTAAAGCACTTTTTCCAGTACTTTAGGGCATAGTCCTGGAGCAGACCGAACTTCTTGTATTCTCTTAGGAACCATCCTGAGCCTTCCTTGTCCCCATAGTGTGTGGAACATCTATCATTATAGCATACCGTCCATGACATGGCGCTATGCGGTGCTTGTTTTTCCCTTTCTCTGAGGTCTTTATTAGTTGGCCGCATGAATGAGTATTCGGGGCTGGTTGGTGTGGTTGGGCAAGGGCTATCACCTCAGGCCTCGTGTTGTTGTAATGACATGGGAGGCTTTCCCTCTCCTTTGTCTTGGTTGATCGTGATCGTTACCTGGCCCAGGCATGCCAGGGTGTCGCTGGTAGAAGGTTGCGATGGCATCTCCTGTGTGTTCGAAGTTGTGTGCCAAGTACCAAGTTTTATCATGTTCGGGCGAATATCCCATCCACTTGGCTCAGTATTGGAGGTGACCGCGAAAGAAGTGTGAGTCGACTATTTCGGTGAGTTTGTATTCTGGTTCTCTGTTGCGTTCAATCGGAGTGGGAGGAATAATTGTTTCTGAGGGAATCATATTGTCCTTGTAGAATTCGAGCAGTAGGATGTGGAATGTGTTGTGTATTCGCATCGAGGGTGGAAGGTTGAGTTGATAAGCTCCGCTGCCTACCCTTTCTAGTATCCTGAATGGTCCGCTTTTCTTGTAGTCCAATTTCTTTGATGGTCGCAAAGTATGGATATTGCGTGGTATTAGCCATACCAGATCTCCCAGTTGTATGTTTGGATCCGGTCTTCTGGGTTTATCGTATTGTCCTTTTTGCTGTTGTTGTACTTGACTCATTTCATATTGTAATGTTTCATGTAGTTTTCTCAAATCTGTTTTATCTGGTATTATACCGTTAATCGTATGATATGTCGTTAGACTCTATGGATGTTGTCCTTAATTTACGAACAAGGTTGTCTTGCCGATCGTTTCTTGATTTCCATTGTTGTATGCAAATTCGGCCATTGATAGTAGTTTGTACCAATCATTTTATTGGGAATTGATGTAGGCCCATAAATATTCCTCGCGTATCATGTTTACGCATTCCGTTTGTCCCTCAGTTTGCTGTGGCAATGCTTTGCTCAGCCTGTTTTGTATCCCTATTCCTCCCGTTACTTTCTTCCACAGTTCTGATGTGAATAGTATTTCTCAGTCAGTAATGATATTTATTGAAAGGCCATGAAGTCGAAAGACATCTTAGAAGAATGTTTGTATATAATCCCTCCTGTTAATATATTTTCAGACTGGAATAAAATGACTCATTTTAGTCAGATGATCTACAATGACCAGGATGCTATCTCAATTTTCCGATGCTGGTAGGTACGCAATGAAATCCACAGTAATTATTTCCCATGGTTGTTCGGGAACTTCGTTTGATTTCAGTTATCCATATGGTATGTATTTACCCGTTTTAGTTGTTGGGTATATGTTGCAGTTTTTGACATATCGTTTGACATCTTCACACAGTCCTGGCCAATAGAATATCCTCATGATCAATTCCGTGGTTTTAGCCGTTCCTCTGTGCCCTGCCATTTGGATATCGTAGTGTTGTTATATGATGTCTGTCCTTATCTCTTCTTTTCCGGAATCCATTGTTTTCCGTCGTACCATATGTTTCCATCCTTCCATAGGCATAAACCCAGAGCAATTCCATTCATCTCCTTTTTTCCTTCCTTCAATACTTCCCTTATTGCCTGAATTGTTTTGTCTCTTTCGTTTATTTTCTCAATTTCCCTTTCCTCAGTTGATGTGAATTGGATAACCTCCATTGCCTTGAAGTAGGTTTTTAGTAATAGTATTCGTATTTTTTGTTTGATTCTTTGGTCTTCTTTTGTTTGTAGTTTGTCGCTTGCCATCTTTGTGAGATCATCTGGCTTTCCGCTCTCTTTGCCTGGTTACTATTCAATTTTGAAGTTGTATTTGCTGAGGTGTTCTATCTACCTTATCTGGTGGTCTTTGAGTTCTTTCGTAGTCATGAACGGGACCATACTCTTATGGTCGCTTAGAACTCAGACTGGATGGTCGTTGTTTGGAATGTATCTCCTCCATTCCTTTAATGCTTGAACTATCACTAATAGACCTTTGTTTCCAACATGGTAGTTGCACTCTGCGGGGGTTATTGCCTTGGATCCATAAGACACTGGCCTTCACTTTCGGTTTTCGCATTGTTGTGATAGTATGCCTGAGTACACATATTTCGAGGGGTCCATTTCTATCATTGTCCTTCAGTTTAGGTCGAAATGAACCAGTATTGCTGCCAATGTTAGATGCATTCGTATTGTCTCATATGCTTTCTGTTTCGTTTCTCTCCATTCCCATTTCTTGTTTTTCTTTCTTATGTTATAGAGTAGTTTTGCAAGCCTGCTAAATCTCTCTATAAACCTTGGGTAAAAGTTGCAGAATCCCATAAAGCATTGAACATTTATTTTGTTGTTTAGTTTTGTAACCGGTACGGGTACTTGGTTATTGGTTTTGTTTTATGTTGTGTTTTAAGTATCGCTTTGATACTTGGTTTGTTTTAAGTATCGTTTGATACTTGGTTTTGTTTTATGTTTTGTTTTAAGTATCGCTTTGATACTTGGTTTGTTTTAAGTATCGTTTGATACTTGGTTTTGTTTTATGTTTTGTTTTAAGTATCGCTTTGATACTTGGTTTGTTTTAAGTATCGTTTGATACTTGGTTTTGTTTTATGTTTTGTTTTAAGTATCGCTTTGATACTTAAAAGAGTTTTACCAAAGAGTATCAATTGATACCTTTGATTAGTTTCGTTCATGCTAGACATGAACAGATTTGTGTATTTAAAGACCGCCTGTTTCTACGATAGAAAAGGCAGACTACGACAGACAGTATTTCAATATACTTGGTTGAACGGTTACTTCTTTGTTCCTCAGTACGCCCTCGAAGCCTCCTTTAGTTCTCAGCTCTCGCCTCCTCTCTGGAAGAGCAGGTCACCTGCGAACTATCGTATCCATTATCGATAACGTGATTAGCACCTTGCGAACACGTTACATTTTTTTAACCTCAGCAAGTGGTTAAGAACCTGTCCCCGGATTTAGGCCTGATCAACCTATCGATATCCACCTCAGAACGCTAGCGGAGAGAAGCGGCAGAATTTCAGTATATTCGGCTTCATCTCAAACTCAAGATAGAGTCTTTGACGACCAGGAGTGGGAAGCAAATCCCACGGCAAGACCTTACTAGGAAAAAACAACCCCGGCGCTCTGCTAAAGAGCCCGGCAGCCTGTGCCGA